>NC_077237.1:69190522-69270522 GCF_947179165.1 Solanum dulcamara
TTTTGTTATCTATGTTTAGTATATGTCTTGGTATATATTCTGCTGCTTATGAGTCTACAGATTTAGTATGAGTTTAATATATATATTAGCAGGTGCTTGATTAAGTCCTCATTGTCTGCTCCTTTCTAGCAGGGGCGTAATAATTTACTTCATGCTTTACTAAGCTGTCATTACAGAGTGAGCCCCTTGAGTTTATTAGCGTGAGTTTCAGTATTGATGATTACATTTCTTTCCAGCTATTTTACATACTTGTACATTCCATGTACTGATGCCTTTTTGCCTGCTTCACTTCATAATGCAGATACAGGTGCAAGGGTCATCACCAGGCGCTCCGTTGAAGATCTATTTCATTTCTCTATTAGAGGTGAGACCTCCTAGCTTCCGGAGGAATCAAATCTAGTTCAATTATTACTATTGAGTAGTTGTGGGCTTGTCTTGACATCCTCTTGATAGTGGATAGAGGCTTTATAGACAGAGTTAGATTTGAGCACACGGTTATTTCTAGATTCTTATTAAATCGTACTTTTTGTATTGAGCTATGAGAATTGAGTTGGCTTTTAATTATTGTCTATATAAACTAATCTTTTATTGAGTTGTTGAGCTATTAGCGCACTTACGTGTCTTACCTTACTTGGTATATCTAAGTCTTTCACTGAGTGATTGAATGAGTGGTCAGACCAAGTGGCTCATTTGGGGCAGCAATGGTCTCCGAGTGCCGGTCACACTTAGGGTCCCCTCTTAGGGCGTGGCACTATTGGTTTTTGAAAAGCATCGAGACAAAATGTGACTTTGTCACTTTTTGTTGATTTTGATCAAAAAATGATGAAGTCTATTGATTTTTGATAGTTTTTAGTAGTGCGAGGTCAAAACTCATCCAAAAGAGGGTTGAAAATATTAAAAGGAAGAGGCCATTGTCGCTTGGTGCATTTTTTTATGGAAGTAAGAAAGCAAAATTGAGAAGTGCCATAGAAATTGTCACAACCCGAATCAATCTGTTTTTATGTATAATATAGCTTGGGGGTGAGCGGCTCAACCCCTGGCTGCGCACGAGAGGTGGGAGCCTCGTGTAAGGTCTGTTTCCTTAAAAAAAAAAAAACAACCCGAATCAAGGTGTGATGGAACTTATCCATTCCCATCGGACAAGTCAACATAATCCTAGCATTTACGAAATAAAATGTAGAAAAACAATTTTAAATAGGCAGATAATAGATAACAGCTGAAATCTTTGTCAACTATAAAATTCTCCATAGACTGGTTATCACATGTACAAGACTCTAAATACAATGATACTGAAAATAAATAAAGTCTCAAAATGTTTTTGTCTCGAATAGACTAAATTAAAGGTAAAGAGTAACAAGGAAGATCACTGGCATCGACAGCTAACTCTCAAGTTGCCTCTATAAGCCTCGACTAAAGGGAAAAGTAAATAGTCAATGTCTGGGCTCAGAACCTATACAAATGTAGAAGCAAGGAGTGAGTACCACCGATGCGGTACTCAGCAAGTGAACAACTAAGACTAAGCAAAGCTCACAAAAGGCAAGCACTCCTTTCATAAAACCAAACCCCTCAGACTACAACCTACATAGAAATTAGCCCAGTCTAACAGTTCTAATAGAACATGTGCATATATATCATCAATGGAACAACTCAAGTCTCAATCAAATCACCACAGTCAATAATATAGATCACGGGGATATTAGGGGTAAGCACAATTCAATGTTCCGTATAGTGATGCATGTATGTCCTAATGATACACATCCGCTGACTAACATGCCGAAACACATGGGGGCCACACATGGAACATGTATCCGCCGGAACCATTTCTCTTTGGCATAAATATCAATCGTTAGAACCATTTTCCTTCAGCATTGATGGAACTATTTCCCTTCATCATAATCATCACTCGCTAGAACCATTTTTGTGACGACCCGGAATAGACCCCAGGAGTAACATGGCAATCGAAACCCCGAAAGACTCCAACCAGGTGTCTTAACATATCATAAGAATGTATAAGGTAAGGTAAAACGGAAATAACATAAGAAAAATCTCAAACATGAATCATAAAAGAGAGTGCAAGATTGACTATATAGACTCTACATCATTTGTCTAACAATGCCTTTACTACTCAAGACGGCTAGAGGCTCAGACATCTCCCTAGATCACCCTCAATATGGATATAACAAAAGTCTTTAAAATGGAACAAACTCATAACTCTCCCTCATAGATGAGGACTCACAAATCTTCATAGGATAGCAACTCAACTAGCCACGTGTGGAAGGAATGTGATCCTCGACCCCTATATTATGATATAATGTAGGCAACAAATATGCGTTAGTACGGTTGAATGTACTAAGTATGGGGGCATGCCATATACTATAAATCATAGGATGCAATGATCAAATAATGTTCATGATAAAAGAGGATAAGTAAAGTCATGAGAAAACCATAACAATCAAAGCATTAAGAGACATAGTTAAGATCATAGAAGAACATAAGGAGTATATACATATGTGGGATAGAATCATAACCGACAATAATACTATGCGAGCTATAACATGGAATCCCGATGTCTTCCTATATAATGAAAGAAAGGGGAATCTACTTGCTAAGGTAGACTCTACCCCGCTAGGCGGGTCGTGAACATATTCTATATGTAGATCCACTAGCTAGGACATAAAGGTAAACCTATGGTGGAATGTAATTATGTAACTAGAGTCTTTATATAAGGACCTCATAAGTCGAGCCTCCACCTCAAGCCTCATTCGATGCTAAGTCAAAGCCCACGAAATACTTATCATAAAAATCATAAACATATATTCATATACTTGTTCATAGGTTTCAAAACTCATAGAATTGCTCATTTTCATATCATAAATCAAATATCATGTATTTCACCTTGAATGAGAAAACCCAATGTATAATCATTGAAATTAGGGCTTTTGAATTGGAATTCATAAGAATAGCTTGAAAAGAACCTTGGGACTTCATGGGTGAAAGGGGCCATGGATGAATCCCTACATACCTTGGTGAATTAACCTTGGAATTGAGAGAAGAACACTTGTTCTTGCAGAAACCGTGGCCAAAAACCATGATGAAGGAGATGATCTCTTGATGGAACCTTGAGATAGAAGTGTTAAAGTTTTTTGGGAGTTAATGAGGGAATAAAAAGGGTTCTAAGAGTATTTAGGATGGTTTAACATTAGGAATCTAGTCCTAAAAATGTCCACATACATTAATAATATACAGGGAAAATGATTAAACGACCCTTTATTAAACTTGGTCGGAAGAATTAATGAATATTCGTCTATGAGTTGTAGATAAGTTGACGAGTTGTAGGGATGACTCATCCTGCACGTCCTGAAAAACTCTAAAATTTCGCCTCTCTAACATCCTCTATGACTCATCATCACGAGTTGTTATCCTTTCTACGACTCTTCATGTTGAGTCGTAGAAGAGGTCCTCAGACTCAATAGTTGTAGGAGTTCAAACCCTGCATTAAGACTGACTTCTACAAGTCGTAGACTCCTTTATGAGTCGTAAAATAATTCATAGACCCATACATTTATCAAATTTTCCAGCCTTTCACTCACTTCCATGAATAATCTCTATGACTCATAAGAGCCCCTACAAGTTGTAGACCCACGTGTAGACTTAGGGACTATTCCACTTTCCTTGAATTCTCTTTCGTTCGACTTCTCAGCTTCCGGGGTCTTATAATTTTCTTTGTCATATTTCTCAAATCAATTCCATCTAAGTATATCAAAAACCAATAAAAATAGGCAATTCTCATATAATCACAATAATGGAATGATATCCACAACTAATCACAATTCATGTCACAATAATGTATTCACATATTCATATTTAGTCAAAGCCTTAGTCATATCGATCACATCATTATAACTCATCCAATTTGTCATTTCTTACCCCATTTATTTGTTATCAAGTTTAATCACATAATCAAATAATCCCAAACTGCTTCCCATTACTTCTCTTCTTTCAAAACAAGAATACAAGATCCTACAAGCTTAAATGAAGGTTTAGAAGTTCACTTGCCTTGAATTAATATAATCTATTCAAATATTCTTACACTGACATTCTGAATCAATATAATCTATTCAAATATTCAATCCTAATAAGAATAAGAGTTTGACGACACCCAAATCATAATATTTGAAAACAAGACCGAAATCGACTCAAAAAAACCCGATTTCGAAAATGAAGGGCAGATCTTGAAAGTTTTACATGGAAACATTCCTTATAGCATTAGGAATTAAATGTAAGAAACCAATTTGAATTTGGGGTTGACATCACTTCATAAATCAATTTTTGTAAAATTCAAGTTCATGGAAAAACCATTCAATTTTAGAAGTTCAAAACACAAATTAAAGGCCAAAATAACTATATAATCAATGGGTAATAAGATTAATGGGTTGAAATTACTTACCCAAATGAAATCCCCCCAAAATCCCCTTTCAAATCGTCCCTCTTAAGCTTCCAAAGTTCAAAAATGGAGAAAACGAGTCTAATTCTTGACTTTTGGAAAGAAACTCTTCAGACCATAATTACCCTTTGTGATCGCGGAGAGTCAATGGGTCAACTCATTAAATGGACCATTGCGATCGCGACTCCCCTGGACACATCACTACGCAATCGCGGTGCCCACCATGCGATCGCGAAGCACAAAAGGATTACCTACGCAATCGCGACCAACACCCTTCGCGATCACGATGAAGGGTGCATCAGGCACTAAAACACAACACATAGAAAACTCCTTAAGTCCAAGAACCGGAATAGGCCCTTGAGATTCCCTGAGCACACAAACTTTATATGCTAAGATACTAATTTTGATATTCCAGACTCAATGAAACCATCAGAATTCAAATTTAAGGTCTCATTGACCCAAAACCCAAAATGTCAAAACTAAACTAACTTAAGCCTGAAACTATCAAACTGAGCTCGGGACCTCCAAAAATTCAACTAATATCACTCCTAGACCTAAAATCATCCCCTAAATCCAAAGGAGTTTTTGAAATTCCATTTCGAGCATTGAAATTTCGAGAGTTGACCAAAGTCAAACCTTGGCCAAAAATTTATCAAACTTCCATCTTAGGACCTAAAATCTTCGTTACAACTCGAAATCTAATTCTGTCAACTCTATTAGACCAAATTCCATATTCCTAAGCTACTAGAATCAACAGAATTCTGTTTTGAGATTCGTAGCTTCAATTGGTCCCAAATACCACACCTTAAACCTCTAAAATCTCAAAACTTTCAAAACTCATTTTTTTATAGAATTTCCCAAAACCAACACTCAATACTAATAAAAAATGACTCAGGAAACTACTAGGAGGGATAAAATGGTCATTTTATAAAAGTTTCCAAAAATAACCTTTAGAGTCATTACATCATCCACAACTAAAAATAATATTTGTCTTTGATCATAAAGTAAAAGAAAGTACCTGAAGCCTCAAAGAGCTATGGATATCGGGCACACATATCGGATTATGCCTCCTAAGTAGCCTCCCTAGTTGTACGATGCCTCCTTTAGACCTTCACTGAAGCTATCTCTTTAGTCCTAAGTTTACAGAGCTGTTTGTCATGAATGGCTATGGGCTCCTCCTCAAATGTAAAATTTGGACCCAACTATACCTAATCAAGAGAGATCACATGAGACTCATCCAAAATATACTTCTGAAGCATGGAAACATGAAACACTGGATGCACACCTGACAAGCTAGGTGGCAAGGATAATCTATAAGCCATCTCTTTCACTTGTCCCAAAATCTAAAATGGGCAGATGAACTGAGGATTAAGCTTGCCCTTCTTCCCAGACCGCACCATGCCCCTCATGGGTGACACTAGGAGCGAAACATGATTACCCTCCATGAACACCAATGGACGAACCCTCTTATCTGCATAGCTTTTCTGTCTACTCTGGGTCGTCAAGAGTCTACCCTGAATCATACAAACTTACTCCATAAAATCCCTAAGAAAATACGCATCTAAAGAGTCCATCTCAGTGGAATAAAACCACCAAATAAGAAATCGACACCACCTATCATACAACACCTCGAATGGGGCCATCTAAAAATTGGAGTGATAATTATTGTTGTAGGCAAGCTGTACTAAGGGGGGCAAATGATGATCCCATCTAGCTCCAAACTCAATAAACATGCTCAAAAAAAAATCCTCCAACACCTAAATCATTCGCTCAGACTTTCTATCAATTTGTGGGTGAAAAGTTGTACTCATATAAAGCCTAGTACCCAAACCATGTTGTAATGCCTTCCAAAAGTGCGAAATAAACAATGAACCCTGATCTGAAATGAGGGATACCGGGACACAATAAAGCCGAACAATTTGACTGATATATAATTGGCTAGCTTTTTCTTTGTGTACTTCACCCAAACTGGAATGAAATGGGAAGATTTGGTCAGTCAGTCAACAACCACCCATATAGAATCATAACCACTCAAGGTGGGAGGCAAACCCACAATGAAATATATGGTGATCCGTTCCCACTTCCAAGTAGAGATGGGCATCCTCCAACTCACACCCCAGGCCGCTGGTGCTCACACTTGACCTGTTGATAGGTCAAACACTTGGACACAAACTCAACTATATTCTTCTTCATCCCACACCACCAATAATGCTGGCTAAGATCATGGTACATCTTCGCTGCACCCAGGTTGATAGAATATCTAAAACAATGAGCCTCCTCTAGAATTAACCTGGTCAAATCACCTACCTAAGGCACATAACTCCTACCTTTTATCCTCAGAACACCATCTGAATCAAGTTTAGCCTCCTCGTCTTCTCCTCCCAACACCTTTTCTTGAATGATACATAGATTCTCATCATCAAACTGTCATTCTCAAATCTGCTTAAGTAATGAAGAATGAGCCTCAATAAAAGCAATAAAACCTCCACTCTCCTCAAAAACCCACAACTGGATGAGGTTGTTGGCTAACCTCTAAATGTACCTAGCCAAAGGACTCTTGTCAACACTAATCATTACAAAACTCCCTATTCTAGAAGCCTTCCTACTCAAATCATCAGCCACCTCATTGGCCGTCCCCAGATGGTACAAGATGGTTATCTCATAATCCTTCAGTAACTTAAGTCATCTGCGTTATCTAAAGTTCAGATCCCTCTGACTGAAAATATACTGAAGACTTTGGTGATCGATGAAGACCTGACAATACACCCCATACAAGTACTGACACCATAGATTCAACACAAATACTACCACCGCTAACTCCAAGTAATGAGTAGGGTAGTTCTTCTCGTAAGCCTTTAACTGTCAAGAGGCATAGGCAACTACCTTCCCTTTTTGCATCAATACTCCACCGAAACCAACTTTGAAGGCATTACAATATACAGTAAGTTCCACACCCTCCTCAGGTAGAGTCAAAACAAGAGTTGTAGTCAACAAAGTCTTGAGCTTTTAAAAGCTCTCCTTGCACTCATCAGACCAATGTAAATCTACTACCTTTTGAGTCAGTCTAGTCAATAGAGTCATAGTACAGAATCCCTGCACAAAGCTTCTACAATACCCATCTAATCCCATAAAACTCTAGATCTCAGTATGAGAAATAGGTCTAGTCTAGCCTCTAACTTTCTCAATCTTGGCTGGATCCATCCTAACACCCTCCTTGGACACCATGTGCCCTAGAAATGCCACTCAGAATTAGAGAACTTTGCATATAACTTCTGCTCTCTTAATTTCTTAAGCACCGACCTCAAATGAAAAGCATGATCCTCTTCTATTTTGGAATATATCAAGATATCATCAATGAACATGATCAAAAAGGAGTCTAGATACGGCGAAAACACCTCGTTCATCAACTTCATAAATGTTGTCAGGGCATTAGTCAGCCTAAACGACATAATTAGGAACTCATAATGGCCATAACGGGTTTGCAAAGCTGTCTTAGGAATATCTAATGGCCTAATCCTCAATGGATGGTACACATATCTCAAGTTAATCTTAGAAAACAAGGATGCTCCCTGAAGCTAATCAAATAAATCATCAATATGGGGGAAAAGATATTTGTTCTTGATAGTCACCTTGTTCAACTGTCTATAGTTGATGCACATCCTCATAGACCCATCCTTCTTCTTCAAAAATAGAACCGATGCACCCCAAAGTGATACACAAGAGCGAATAAACCCTTTACTCAAAAAATCCTTCAACTGGTCCTTCGATTTCTTCAAATCTACTGGAACCATGCGATAAGGTATAATAGAAATGGGCTTAGTGCCCGGCTCCAAGTCAATAGCAAAGTCAATATCTCTATCAAGAGGAACTCTCAGAAGATCAGTCGGGAAAACATCGGCAAACTCCTTAACCAAGAGAATAGACTTCATAGGAGGTAACTCAAGAGTAGTATCCCTAAGAAAAGCCAAATGGGATATACATCCTCTATTAATCAATCTCTAAGCCCGCATATAAGAGATGATCTTACTAGGATAAGAACAACTAGTTCCCTTCCACTTGATCTTCAGAACACCAGGTATTGCTAGAGTCACAGTCTTAGCATAGGAATCAAGAATAGAACAATAAGGATAAAGTCAATCCATACCTAATATCACATCAAATTTTACCATCCCCAAAATAATCATGTCTACCCAAGTATCATACTCGAATAAAGAAACAAGACATGATCAATACACTCGATCCACCACTAAGGGATCACCAACTGGTGTAGAAACATGGACAGGCATGGGCATATGATCACAAGTCAAATCAAAACCAGATGCAAAATAGGCAAAAACATAGGAAAACATAGATCTAGGATCAAATAACACAGATGCAGGTCGATGAAAAACTGGATGATACTTGTAATAATTACATTGGTAGCCTCAGCCTATGGTCTCCTTGGAAAAGCATAACATTATACTCCCCTACCATTGTCAGTCTACATGGTAACTCTACCTCCTCCCTATGGCATTATAACTCTACCAGCACCCCACTTGGAATGCGATCAACCCTATTACCCATTGATTATATATTAATTTTGGCCTTTAATTTGTGTTTTGGACTTCAAAAATTGGAGGGTTTTTCCATGAACTTAGGTTTTACAAAAATTGAATTTACGAACTGATTTCAACAACAAATTCAAATTGGTTTTCTAATGCTATGAGGAACGTTTTCATGTAAAATTTTCTAAATTTTCCCTTCATTTTTAGAATCAGGTTTTTTGGATCGATTTTGGCCTGATTTTTCAAAAATTATGATTTAGGTGTTGTTAAACTCATATTCTTATTGGTATTGCATATTTAAATAAATTATGTTGATTCGAAACGTCGGCATAAGGGAAAATATCAGATTTTGGAGTAGTCCGGGTTAATTTGAGGCAAATGAACTTCTAACCTTCGTTTAAGCTTGTAGGATCTTGTATTCTTGTTTGTATGTTGGGAAGTAATAGAAAGTAGTTTGGAACTATTTGATTATGTGATTAAACTTGATAACAAAGAAATGGGGAAGAAATGACAAATTTGATGAGTTATAATAATGTGATCGATATGACTAAGCCTTTGACTAATTGTGAATATGTGAATAGATTGTTGTGACATGAGTTGTGGTTTGTTGTTGAAATCATTCTATTATTGTGATTACATGAGCATTACCTATTTCCATTGGTTCTGATATATTGAGATAAGATTGATTTAAAGAATATGCCGAAGGGAAATGGTTCAAGGAGTGATGATTATGCCAAAGGAAAATGGTTCCAGCGATGCCGAAAGGAAATGGTTCTGGCGATTCATATTTATGTCGAAAAAAATAGTTTCTGTGGATACATGGTCCATTTGTTTCCCCCATGGGTTCCGACCTGCTAGTAAGCAGATGTGTATCATTAGGACAGACATACATCACTATACGTGATATTGCATTGCGCTACATTGCATCATACATATTTTGCCATTTATTGAATGTGCTTACCCCTAATATCCCTGTGATTTATACTATTGACTATGGTGATTTGACTGAGACTTGAGTTGTACCATTGATGATATATATGCATTTGTGCTGTTAGAACTCTTACATTGGGCTAATTTCTATGCAGGTTGTAGTTTGAGGGGTTTGGTTAGTATGACAAGAGTACTTGCATACTATGAACTTTGCTTAGTCTTAGTTGTTCTGTGCAACAAACAAAAGACAAGGTAAAAGTGATCAGGGATCGTCTAAAGATTACTTTTGATAGAAAAAAGTCATATGCTTACTTGCAAATGCGTGATATTGAGCATCAAATTGGAGATAAAATATTCTTAAAGGTTTCTCTATGGAAAAAGATTATGAGATCTGGCCAAAAAGGAAAATATAGTCCTCAATTTATCAGACCTTATGAGATACTAGACAGAGTGGGACTAGTTGCATATAAATTAGCTTTGCCGCCTGAGTTGGACAAGATCCACAATGTCTTCCACATTTTAATGCTCAGAAGATATCGTTTTGATCCATCTCATATTCTTCCAGTTGAATCTATTGAGGTTAATCCAGACTTGACGTATAACGAAGAACCCATCCTGATTCAAGCTCGTGAAATGAAGTAACTTAGAAACAAGAGAATCCCCTTAGTACAGGTACTTTGGAGGAACCATTCGAGAAACGAAGCCACCTGGGGAGAGAAGAAGACATGAGGACCCATATCCATACTTGTTTTGGGACTAAAACAAGGTAAATATCGAGATAAAATTTCTTAAGGGGGAGAGAGTTGTAACTCCCCTAATTATATAAGATAGTATTCACACTTTGATGGAACACTCCTTAGTAAATATATTATCTTTTACTCAATTTTTATGAACATGAAATTTTGCGAGATTTTAAAATTTGCTTACTATAGATTGCGATTGTAGTTTAGGGGATCGTATTGGGGTATTTATGTAATCCACTAATTAGAATTACCCTTAAAATAAAAAGGAGCTTACATATAAATATATATGCATATGTGTATGCATTTGGGCTGCCCACATTTACTTTTTGGGGAAGGCACCTTTCTATTAAGTGGTAGGTAATAAATATCACTTTGGAAGACTTTCTATTGTACCTTCTCTCACAATTTTGGATTCTTAAAGCCAAGGAGACACATTAAACTGTCTTTCCAACATTATCCCTCACAAACTTTACTTTTTGGGGTAGGCAATTTTCTAGTAAGTGCTAGGTGATAAGTATCACTTTGAAAGACTTTCTATTACACGTTCTATCATAATTTCGGATTCTTAAATCCAAGGAGACACTTTGACCATCTTTCCAGCATAATCCCTCATAAAATTTACCAAGAAAACTTGTTCTTTCAACTAGAACTCAAAGCAACCCCTTTCTTATGGTAAGTGTTCAAATCCATTTTTGGGACTATATAACTAGTAGTAATTCTTGAATATCTTGTTGTGTAGACCTTTGATTTTAGTAAATAAATATGTTTTGGAAACATAAATGACTTACCTAAAACTCCTATGTTTATGTTGGAGCCTAGATCTGCAGTTATTAAGTCGAAAAAAGATGATGAAATATAGGACAAGTTCTGTCCAGATTCTTGATTTTAAAATCCCTCATGCATAACTGTTAGTGTTTTGATGATATCATTTTGTACAAAATGTATTTTGTGGTGATTTATTTTGGATTGCAAACTTAAGACATAGATCTAAAAGTTTCATGAGGGCATTAAGTCCAGTTGTTTCTTTTTCAGTTTCAAAATTTAGATACGACCTGAGGTACTTGGCTTGTCGAATTTACTGTTTTTGTAACATAATTTGGTTGAAAATATTCTAGGTTTAATTTTAATGATCAATCTTTTTTTATGTCAATATTATGGATATTTTGGATATTAAAGAGTGCATTTAATGATATTTTCAAGGTTGTTTATATCGTTTACAAGTTGAGGAACTCAAGGTTGATATTAAAGAGTGCATTTAATGATATTTTCAAGGTTGTACTCTTACTCTTATTACCTGCTGGTATATTTGGAAGCCTATCTTGTTATGTTGGTTATTTTTTGTTACTTGGTATTATCGTGTTGCTATCTTGGAGACTTGCAAGACACTTGTTTAACTTGCCCACTTGTACGAATTGCTCGATCACTTGACATTCTTATGGACTTTGTCCTTCTTTTGTCTGTGACTTTGTAATTATTGGCATGCCTCTTGAATCGTACCATTTTCCATCTTGATTATGGATATTTGGTTCATCTTGAGTATGAAAATTGTCTATTTTGAGTACGAACTAGGAAGCCATTTTGAATATGGTTCTTGGGTCTTTATCCTTCTTGATACAGGGATACAGTCCTTCTTGATACTTGATGATTTTTGGTGTGATAGCATGACGTACATGTTGGGCGAAACATGGTGCTAAATCTTGTAAATGTGGTTCTATGAATTATTGGAACCTAAACTTTTAAATATAGAACTTGATACTCGTAATATATTTATAGACTTGATTTATTTATTATGTGTACATTTGTGCTACTAATGACTTGAGAAAATAAATTGGAGAACATAATAATTTTGCACCTCTAAGCTTTAAGCTTAGCGATAGTTGTTTCTATTGTAGGAAATGTCCGAGCAGATGCTTGAAGTTGGCTATTGAAGATAAAGTTTTTGGTATCTTTAAGGAAGATCACATTTGCATATAGTCATCTATATTTTGTAGTAGTTTTTGGGACATGTATATGATCCATGGTGTGCTTGTGTATATGTATTTATTTGTGAGAGTTGATCCATTCATGATACCATGGGTTGTAACTTGCAGTTGGTTGCTTGTTTTGTTATTTTGCGGCATATAAATTTCAAGTCTTATGATGTACTAAATTACCGTCGGAGTTGAAATATTTGTATGGAGCATGAATTAGTTAACTTTTGTACTTATAAGTTGATAGTAGTTTATAGTATGAATTGTAGTGATATGGAATAATACATGGATGTCTCGTAAGTTATTTTCTTAAATTATTTTGAAAAGTCGCCCCATCCTAAATTAGAACTTTTATTTGATTTAATTGAGATCAAAATTTTTTGAAATGACTAAAATATTACACATTTAACTATTTTTAAATGAGCCAAATTTTACTACTAAATTATATAACTATGTCTTACGGGAAATTTATTTTTAAATGTCATGAGTATTATATACAGTCTCTTTTTAAGTAGTAGCATCATCCCAAAAGGATCGCTACATGAAAACTACATTGAGAAACAACATAGTTAATAACAAGGATAATTAGGAACTAAGTGATAGTTATTTCTTGATTTTCTAAATTAAACAAGTAAGAGTGGACATCGATTTTAATATAGTAAATAAGTAAAAGTAAAACGCACCCCATGTAACATTGAGGACTTGACTAATATTTAGGAATTCAACTATATTAATCATATATTTAATTTTTTTGACAAAATATAGAAGTAATTTTTCTTACTAAATAACATAAGTTAGGAAATCTATTATATAATCCTACTTATTAGGGATGTGCACTATTAGCCCGCCTTTATTGAACTACTACATATTAATTAAGACTTCTGCTCAAAAATACAATATATTTTGGAAAATCTATTAAAATTTAATTACTAAATGAAATTTGATGTCTAATAAAATTGAGTCCAATTAGATTTATAATAAAAAATTGACGAATTAAACATATTCTTGATCAAGTTGAATAAATTAAAACTTCTTTACAAACTTACATTAAATATACTGAGTGATGTGACAATAATTTATTGAAAAAGAACATACCTAAAATTAACGAGGAACATGTCTTTAATTACATTTTTTATTTAAAAATTTTATATTATTTTTTAAAAAAATTGTACTTAATAATATAACGTACACACAATAATATGTTATTTTAATATATATATATCCATTATTATTAACACGATACACACGTGCAAAACACGTACAACTAAACTAGTTTAGCTTAAATATTTGTGTGTGCATTTTCATGATTGTACCGTGTATAATTGTACCGTGTATGAACCCAAGTAGGACTCTAACCTAGTAGTCTAGTACCGTAGGTAACCTGTATAGGAGCATATCTACATTATTGATGTTCTTTAGGAATACAACTCCAGAATAGTTGGGATATAGAGGAAGTTGGGATATAGTAGAACTCTATTAGTAGTTTGTGTATATATGGATGTTCTGGACTTCTGGTAACGTAGAACAGTAATGAGCAAAAGCTTGCAACACTTGATTGTGTGCTAGCAATTATTTTCTTTATGGTATCAGAAGCCTAGACTCAATTAGAAGCACAATTCTGAAGTTCTTGTCTACCCACCATGGCCTCAACTTCCAACACCGGTCTTAACCTTTTTCCCTCCTCTCTTCATCAACTCATAGCCATCGGTTTCATTAAGTTGATACCCTTCAATTACCTAGTTTGGAGAATATAGATTTTCCAACTTATGCAAACTCTTAAAGTCACAAATATTATCAAGATGAAGCCTCGGAAGAAATAATTGTTGTCAAGAAAGAAGAGACCACTTCCAATCCTAAATTCATTTAGTGGGAAGAATGTGAGGTTCTAGTCAAGAGTTGGCTCTCAAGAACAATGACAGAAGATTTTATCTTTCTGATCATAGGGGGTTCAACGGCTAAACAGATTTGGGCCTACATCAAAGAATTCAAAGGAATATGTGATATTCTTATGGTTATACACAAACATTTGGACGAAGATAACAAGGTTATCAATTTGGCTAGAGGCCTTGGAAGTAAGTACAGAACTTTCTGAACTGTGATGCTAAGAAAACCGCCGTATCCTACATTCACACAATTTGTAAACTCTCTTAGAGGCTTCTAAATGAGAGAAGATACAAATGAGCAAGTTGAGAACACATGCCTCGATTCCAATATGACTTTTGTGGCACAAAAGAGTCAAGGAAGAGGTCGTGGTTACTATAATCGAGGAAGATGACAACAACAACGTGGAAGAGAATTTGGTAGAAACTCCTCTCAATGTCAATCTGGAGGTTCATCCTACATGGGCAGCCAATCAAAGGAGAGTACTGTTCGGACAGATCCATGCCAAATTTATTACAGAAATACAACATCTTGCTTCTATAGATAGTATTACTCCTATCAGGCACAACAAGAAATACTGCAAGCGCTAGCAACAATGTCAATTGGCGAACGGATTGACAATACGTGGACTCAGGTGCTAGCAATCATATGGTGCAATCAAAAGGTATTCTTGACACTCCTTCCCCGTTTAAAGGTACATATTCTGTTATGATAGGCAATGATGATAAATTACGAAAAACACACTCGAGGTAATTATATTGGAAATAATCTTCATATAATGGATGTGTTTGCTGTGCCTAAACTTAAAAAAGAAATTTACTGACACGCTCCAAATCTACATTCTAGGTGTGAGCGACACTCGAAAATCATTGATGGCTCCAAGTGAGCCCTTGACCTGGCTAACTACTGAGCAGAAGACTAATATATATGCAGAAACTTAATAAATAAACATTTTAATCTTTAAATACACCACATGCACTGTATGAAAATATCTCTGAAATATAAGTGGAAATAATGTTTAAAAGATCAAATTGATAAGATTGAATTAACTCACTACTCTATCTATAAAGTCTCTACTATCTGAAGATTTGTGCCGGGAGAAGTCCCATGGCTATCTCGATGAGTGTCACGACCCAATCCACCGGGCCATGCGGACACCACTCTATGATTTAAGTAGGAGAAACCTTAATCCCTTATATAAAAGGCATTGCGGAATTTAAATCAAAACTTGAGTAAATAACCAGATGCTTATAGGAATCCGTGATATAAACTTGTGCAAAAATGACACATAAAACCCCCATGGATACTAGTCTAAAGCAGGTATAAGAGCTTCTAAGTCCAGTAATAAAATAAAGGAACAATGACCTAACTTCCACCATAAGAAAGGGAAAATAAAAGTTGCTAGAGGATCTCCTTCCTCTTCAACTAAGAGACATAACTAACTCTGCAACCAGACTATGCCAAGTGGTATAGTAAGAGCAGTATCAGTATAAATAACATGTACCAGTAGGCATCATCGTTCAATCTGATATCCACCGCATAGTATATGAACATAAAAATAAGAGAGATCATAATAATTAAACTATATCAACTTGTCCATCCCAACAAAATAAGTACACTCCTTACTCTTACCTTTAAGGTCTTCACCACTCTTGGCTACAGAGTTCCACTACCCACACTAGTTACAACTTAAGACCTGTGGATATGGACCCACCATACTACTATTTAGTCACTCTAACATTCTCCACCTAACAACCTTAACCACTCAATGATTCCACCCTGCCACCACTGGTCCTATCCCAACTGTCTCACAATATAGGGGCGTAGCCATTCCATAACCACACTTCCACACTAAACCCAATTCTAGATAATAACTACTACTACCCCAGTTATTTATGAACACTCAATGATACAAATTTCCATGAACAAGCAACCTCTACCTCTAAGCCTATAAATATAGAATACTTCATATAACACATAAGTCACATCAACCATAATATAGCCCATCCTCTTAACCACCAATAAATTTATACCTGCTCACAATTCTTTATAAATAACACACCTCAACTCAAGGGTTCCCTTACAGGTCCTTATTCCATGATTCATTTACCTCAAAAATTATTATTCATGAAAAATATAAATACCATCAAGTCCTCTCATGGGAGTATCCACACACATGTACTTGGCCCTCTCTTAGGGGACCCAATCTAGTCAGATTTGTGTCGAAACATGACACCCTATCTAAGAATATGTCGGAACGTGACACCCGATCCAAATACATATCGAAACGTGAAACCCGATCCAACTATGTGTCAGAACGTGACACTTTATCCAAGAATGTAAAGCAACCACAAGCAATCAACAATAGATCACTTTATATCAAAAAAAATGAAGTTCATCAGACAATAGCCAACAAGTGATTATTTCACATATAATCTAGTATATTTCCTTACTCATATACACATATGCATATCATGAAGAAATTTAATAAGTATATAAAATACATATGGGAAACAAAACCATCTCATGCACCACTGAACCTTTAAGGTTTAACTTTAATATCTACTTGTTTTATATTTCTGTACACAATACTATGCCTATTATAATTTAACCATCAGTATACAATAATATCAAAACCAATAAACTTCCCCAATCATTATAACACTTTTTACCCAGGCCACATTCGAATTAAACCCTAACACAACTAAATTTCTGCCCGTGACCCATGACCACAACTTAGTTATACGATTTGTCATTAAATTTCCTTCTATGCTACACAATATGTATAGATTTACTACTCAGAAAAGAGAAGCGTAACCTACTTAGGTGCTAAGTAACTGTGGAGGGACAATGCTGCTGAAATCCTTGTTCCAGATGTTCTATGGGGCAGGGTAGGATTGAATTTCACCAATTGAAAGCCTTCTGGTGCTGAGATTCCTTTCCCTCTTTTTCCCAAGTTAGGAGAACCCTTTGGAGGGTTTTTGTAGTAACCTTTGCCTCTAACTTACACTTGGGGAAAGTGGAGGAAAAAATTGCGAGTTAGTTCTGACCCAAGTTCTCCCACTCTGGCGGCCACATTCCCTCTCTAGCAGCACCGCTAAGGCGGGACCATCCCGCTTTGGTAGGATAGTGGGACCCAGCTGTGTAAAATATCTTCTGATTTCTTCTAATATTAACTAATGAAAATTTGGGTCATTATAATAGATGACAATTTATCCCTCATTCATCCCTGAACGACACTTGAGGAAAGACACGAATCGGTTTAGGGCGCGCTTTGAAGAAACGACCACTATCCACAATTCTAAGGAAAATTCGTATACTCTGAATTACGATGTGAATGTAATTACCATGAATACATGTCCAAAAAGGATTCCTTAAAGAGATATTGACCCTCTTTTTCAAACCTCACTATCCTGCTTCATCTCGCTCTGGCGGGATTCTTCCCGCTAGAGCAGTGCCGCTGGAGCGAGGATTCTGCCGCTCTGGCCAGATTAAGCGATCAGTAAAGAGTGGGGAGAAGAATGGTTTCTCCCCATTTTTCATATTACCTCACTCAAACTCTCCCAAAACTCTCTCAAACTTCTCATTCTGATCGCCTAGTCTACGTTAAGAATCTTTCCCTTAACTTTAACTTAATTCTAACATGCACATTCTACTGCTTAACATGCTAAGAATCCATAGAATCAAAGGCCCATAGGGTAGTTTTCAACTATTCTTGAAATACATTGCTTGTATTGATATATTAACGTAGCATTGACCCTCCCCTTACATCCATAATGTCTTTCTGACATCTTGGGCGTAAGGTTGGCAACAGATTTCACCAAAATCGGACTAGACTATACAGTTGGAAGTCAAAAGTTTTTTTTGGACGCAACCTTGATTATGCCAACTATTTGGAGTTTTTGAACCAATTTCTTTTGTAAATAAGGATGTTAGGATACTTAGGAATTCTGATCTATAAAAAAATTGAAGAAATTCTAGATTTAGGGTGAGGAGGCACCATGAATAGCTCCTGGTGTTCTTTCCGAATGAATCTTTCTCTAGCGGGGCCGTACTGGCAGTATTCTACCGCTTTGGCGGGATTTTGCCAGGAAGTGGCCTCTCATCTGAGGCCCTTCCCTCCTCCCCCCTCAACCCCTGGTTTTTACGCTTATTCTACTGAGTTCTAAAAAAATTCTTTTTGTGAAACTTGCAGACATTATACCATGTCTCACAACGACGATGCTAACCTTACTTTTGTCCTATTTACCAATGCCTCTACCCGATAGCAATATCACGACTACCGAAACAACAAGTTCCTTTCTAAGAGGGGCTTCTACATATTGGGGTGGCGGATAAGATACCCACTTTCCATTCCAGGCTAGAGGAGTTTGGGTAGGCCCTTTGACTTAATCCCCTCCCTCTAGATGCACTGGTTGGGTGAGTGAGTTCTATGCTCTACTCCCCACCGTACATAGGGACGACCCTAACCCCACCATTCATATCCGAAGAGTGGACATCCTACTGATTCCCTTTTATATCAATGCTATACTAGAGGTACTTTATGCCTCTAATGGTGACTATGAGGCCAAGCTAAGGGAGATTGACCAAGAGCATCTATGGGATACTCTAGTGGCCCAAAATGCAGGATCAGGGTCTACTGGCCTAGCATAGAGGGTATCACTAGCACGTACTGGTCAGATGAGGCCAAGAGGTGGATACACTTGGTGGCCAGGAGGATTCGCCCGTCAGGCAACTATACTGACACTACGAGCTCTTGTAGTGGCTTGTGCTATTCAGGGGATAGGCCTGAATGTGGGGGCGCAAATTGTGTTAGAATGGAAGATGTTCTACCTTGGAAACAATAAGACATTCTTTTTGCTGGGCCTGATCTCTACCATGTGCAAGATGGCCGGTGTGTCACTGCTGGACTCATATGAGGTACTTCCTATGGATCCCCTTTTCCATTACTTGCTTATTAGGGGGACCTCCTATCGGGGATAAAATAAGTGAAGGACCGACGGGCAGGGAGAAGCCAGGCAACAGCAGTAGAGGGCGAGTACGAGGACGTTGAAGCTGTCCCTCCCACTTAGTCATAGCCAATGGTCAACCCTCTCTTGAAAGAGGATTTAGTTGTAGTTTGGAGGCTTCTAGGAGGCCACTTTGCCCAGACCCCAGCTCCAGTGCCACTAGCTATTTCTATGGAAGTAGAGATGCTTCGTCGTCAGCTGCGGTGGGAGAGGAAGAAGAGCATAGAGAGGGACAACCTCAGGATTAGGATACGGAAGACTATCAAAACCATCTTCTCCTACTTCGCTCCCAAGAGGGAACTGCCCAGGTTGGAACCCGACAATTTTCATGAGTTCCCCTTCCTAAATGAGGCCTGGGCAGGAGAGTACCCCCAGAGGACCTAGATTTAGATGTCTACACTCCCCCTTGCCCCCATTAGGATTTGTTATTCCTTGGTTTGCCCCTTTGGGCAAGAAATAAATAATTTATCACTTTCCTTACTATTTTTCTCTATTTTTGTAACCACCAGATGCTTTTTAATTTCTTCACATCATCGTATATATAAATACCATCATTTTAATGGCTATTCAGTCTCTGTTGAGTAATATATTAACCTTAGAGATAGCCATTTATGCTTAAGAGATCATTGCAAAAGAAGGGGAAAATAGGGGACTCCCTCTAAAGTTTCTGTCTCGCGTAATCCCACTTTGGCGAGATAATTATTTCCGCTCTGGCGGGATATTCTTGCTCTGGCGGGATTTACCAAGACAAAATACTCATGAATTTTTCTCTTGAGGTATTTCCTGTCCCATATGCCCCTTAGACTCCCAAAGTTTAAATTAATTTATTTTGACTCTTTTTTCACGAGAATTTTTAATGCAAACTATCTCAGAGTCGAACCCAACACTACACATAGGGGTTATTGCTCCCCATTAGAACAATGACACCAAGGCAAAATATAAGCACAATTTAGAACCACTGGCAACATTGAGTTCTTATTAACTGAAGCTAACAGTTCAATCCATTATAACATATAGACATAATTTAGCAACATACTGTTTCAGCCCAGTTATGAAATATGTTAGGGAAATATTTATAACCACCTTTACGCTAATGTATAACACTAGCTCTTTTTCTCACCTAATTTCCAACCAAATCCCAACTGCCCTAAAAGTAAAATTTCTCTATAGTCCATAAAATGCATCATAGCTTCTTGAAGATTAGGTATGGACATCAACACACCAATCCACAGGAGTCTACTCCACACTTGCTCTTGTACAGGGAGATCGGTAACCTAAGTTCTGATACCAAATTTTCATGACCCATACAATTGGGCCGTGTGGGCACCCATTCTATGACTTAAGTAGGAGAACCCTTAACCCTATATAAAAAAAGTATTGCGAAATTTAAATAAAAACTTGAGTAAATAATCAGATGTTTATAGAAATTTGTGATAATATACTTGTACAAAAATTACACATAAAACCACCTTGGATACTAGTCTAAAACAGGTACAAAGGTTTCTAATTGCAGTAATAAAATAATGGAATAATGACCCAACTTCCATAATAAGAAAGAGAAAACAGAAGCCGCTATAGGATCGCCTTCCTCTTCACCTAAGAGACATAACTGACCCTGCAACCAAACTATGTCAAGTAGCATAGCAAGTGTAGTATCAGTACAAACAACACGTACCAGTAGGTATCATCATTCAATCTGATATCCACTGCACAATATATGAATAGAAAAATAAGAGAGATCATAATAATTAAACTATATCAACTTGTCCATCCCAACAGAATAAGTACACTCCTTAATCTCATCCTTAAGGTCTTTACCACTCTTCGCTCTAGAGTTCCACTACCCACACTAGTTACAACTTAAGACTTGTAGGTTATGGACTCACTATACTATTGTTTATTCACTCTAATAATCTCCACCGAACAACCTTTACCACTCAATGATTCTAGCCAGCCACCACTTGTCCTATCTCAATTGTCTCACAATATAGAGGCCTAGCCATTCCATTACCACACTTCCACAATAAACCCAATTCTAGATAACCACTACTACTACCCTAGTTACTGTGAACACTCAATGATACAACTTTCCATGAAAAAGCAACCTCTACCTCTAAGCCTATAAATATAGAATACTTCATATAACACATAAGTCACATCAACCATAATATAGACCATCCTCTTAACCACCAATAAATTTATACCTGCTCACAATTCGTTATAAATAACACACCTCAACTCGAGGGTTCCCTTACAGGTCCTTATTCCATGATTCATTTACCTCAAAAATTATTATTACATGAAAAATATAGATACCATCAAGTCCTCTCATGGGACTATCCACACACATGTACTTGGCCCTCTCTTAGGGGACCCAATCCAGTCAAATTTATGTCAGAACGTGACACCAACTCCAAGAATATGTTGAAACATCACACTTGATCCAAATACTTATTGAAACATGACACCTAGTCCAATTACATGTCAGAACATGATACCGAATTCAATAATGTAAACTAAGTACAAGCTATCAATAATAGAACACTTTATATTACCAAAAATAAGTTCATCACACAATAGCCTGCAAGTGATTATTTCACATATAATCTAGTATGTTTCCCTACTCATCTACACATGTATATCAAAAAGCAATTGAACAAGTATATAAAACACATACGGGAAATGAAACCATCTCATGCACTACCGAACCTTTAAGGTTTAACTTCAATATCTACTTGTTTTATATTTCTATATACAATACTATGCTCGTTATAATTTAACCGTCAGTATATAATAATATCACAATCAATAAACCTCCTTAATCATTACAACACCTTTTTACCTAGGTCATATTCAAATTAAACCCTAACATAATCGAATTTCTGCCCATGACCACAACTTAGTTATACGATTTCTCATTAAATTTCCTTCTATACTACCTAATAGGTATAGATTTACTACTCAAAAAAGAGAAGCCTAGCTTATCTGGGTGTCAAGAAGCTGTGGAGGGACAATGCTACTGAAATCCTTGATTTTAGATGTTCTACGGGCAAGGCAGGATTTAATTTCACTAGTTGAAAGCCTTCTGATGCTGAGATTCCTTCCCCTCTTCTTCCCAAGTTAGGAGCAGTCTTTGGAGGGTTTTTGTAGTAACCCTCACTTCTAACTTACATTTGGAGAAAGTGGGGGAAATAAGAAAAATTATGACTTAAGTTCTGATCCATGTCCTCCCGCTTTGGCGGCACTGCTAAGGTGGGACCATCCCGCTCTGGCGGGATGATGGAATCTAGTTGAGTAAAATTTCTTACGATTTCTTCTAATCGTAACTAACAATGGTTCATGTCTCTACAATAAGATGCTGACTGACTACTAATATTGAAAAGCACAAACGAAGTGGAGTTCTTAGAAAGCTAGGAGGTCTCACCAAATGTTGGCAAAGTATTATATTAATAGAGCGCCTGTTGATGATCTTGAGCATTTATATCTACAGCATAAATCAATGCACCATCGAAAGACGTTAGTATATGGAATGTACATTTGTGATAACTCTAAATGAATAAATAACTAAACTGAAGGAACATGGTGAAAGGAAATTGAAATATATCTTGATTGAAAGTAAAGCATGCAAATGTAGTAAAATAAGTAAAGCTTCACAAATGAGATAATGCAACATATAACTTTCTAAAATAGTAACCTTACTTTTTTTAGTGAGTTTCTCTAACTAACAACCATCACTATGAGCCTCGTAATGATACAACGTCTAGCCAACATTTTCAGAGCCATTCTATACCTTGCCATAATATAGGACAATAAAACTGAACTTATGGATCCATCCAAAATCTCTTGTCAGGGGCTAGGTGAGGAGTCATTAGAATTTACGACATGATCCTCTCTACGATGTGGCTCAGGTTATGGGGTTTAAGTTATTTGAACTTGTACCCAAATCGAGTCTCGACACCCAAAATATGCAATAATGCTTATACAATATCTGGATTGAGTTAATACTCAAAAGTACTTTTGTACACTAATATTGAATTTTATTTTTAATTAACTGAAATTGCTTTTCTCAAATTGATAATGCTTTATTTGAAATTAGTCATGCCTTTACTGAGAAAATAATACATTTAAAACACTTAGTGTTCCATGAAAACATTTCTTAATTGAGTAGCTCAAAATATTTAATCTTTCTGTGCTTTAGAAATCAATGAACAGAAACAATTTTGCAAGGTTTTAACAATTCTTAGATAACCAGTGTTCATGTGGTGAAATAAGCATGAAAAATAATTTTAAATATTAGAAATACATGAAGAAATATAATTTAGCAATTATATTATTCAAAATTCAATATAAAGGAATTAAAACCCATTCGAAATTCAAGACAATTGGGGTAAAAATCATAGGTTTGAAACTTATTGACTGAATTTAGATGTAGGGCATGAGAAAAAAATTAGTCTAATACTATGATTAGCCTTACATATCTGGAAGAATGAAGTTCTTGAAGAAAATAGAAAAATATGCTTGAAACTTTAGTTTTCTCCTCCTAAATTCTTGCTCTAAGCCTTGGGAATGATTATAAGAGTATTTCGATCAAATAATACTGCTTAGGATATTAATTAGGTGTAAAATCATTGAAAGTAGGCCTAGGAGGGTTTGAAAAGGCTGATTGATTTAAAATATGATTAATACTTTCAAGGGTATTTTGCTCTTCTAGTACATACCATATTTTATGACTCCAAATGTCGTAATTATCATCATTCAATTTTTTACTTTTGTGTAAGTCTGTTATTATGCTTTTTGATGACATAGAGAAAATCATACGAGTTTATTAATCAATTATGCATGTGACATACATAGTCAAACAAATTAATTCTCATGAATGTTTCATATTTAGTGTAAAATTGAAAGAACACATAAGTATCCAATCATCATTCACGAACTAATATTTTACCAAAATTAGAAATTAATTTCTTAATGTGTATACAAATATATTGAAGACTATAATCACAAGGATTTTTAAGTCTTATAATTGACACCATATGATAATGCAAAATAAAATAGCAATACACCAATCCAAAATAGAATAAAATACACATAATCATATTAAAACATAATCAAAGGTGTTCATTATATTATTTATAAAATTCCAAGATCCACAATACTAAATTATGTTTGTATGGGAAATTTCTAGCCATCTAACTCCTAGAGCAACCATGAACCTCCATAATGATTCATTAGACCCAATATCATCATAGATATCAATCAATTTATTTTTACAATAATCTGGTAATGAACGATACAATATTATGAATGCATCCCAATCCTCAACACAAATGTAATTTTCATGTATCTCATCTAATTTTATCCTAAATAATCAAAGCAAAATTTAGTAAAGAGTTAAGAGGGTCCATTTTGATTTTCTCAAAATCCTCAAGAATTCTTGTTCCTTCCCTTTTACATTTCCTTTTATCTCTGTTCATATTTTCCAGTATCCTTGAGCCATTTCATGTAATTTCAAGCTTTGAATCTGAATCATATTCAATTTTGATAATTTTGCGACACATTCTTCTACTATTTCTTTTTGCTCGTCTATCAGTATCACTCCCACATGGAGCAATTTAAGCATGTTCTTATTCATCAATATCGAAATAGGAACAAGAAATCAAAAATATGGTTAATACCATTTTGTCGCGAACTGATCTTTCAAGTCATGATGTCACATACTATCAACCCACTAGTAGGTAAGCCTAATCCCACATTCCAAAACCATAGGCTATGGATCATCACAAGAGGAAGAAAAGAAGAGAATAATAATAAAATTAATAACAAAAAAAGAAGAATGAGAACAATACAATAAGATAACCCCCAAAGACCTGGTATCAGTCGGCAGTCGAGCTATTGAACTAAATAAGAGAGTACAAAGTTTATACATATATAATGATAGTAATAATAATACAGATTGTCTCCAAATATAAAATAAAGACTAGTCTAAGCCCAAAATAGAAGGAGATAGGCAACTCTGAATGCTAAGAGCTCACACAAGTCTCCAAAATTTGAGAGATGCTTCGCACGATATCCAAATCAGTAGTGAAAACCCATACTATGATCTGCAGGGTGCAGAAGTGTAGTATGCATACCAACAAGTGACACTCAGTAGGCATAAGCTGACTGAGCTTCAAAGATAAAAGCAAGTATAAAGAGCATGTACGCAAGGAGTATATATTATAAGTAACTAACAAGAATAATACATAATTCTAAAATAAGAAATATCTGATATAAGCAAGAGAGAAGATAAGAGACAACCAAGGAAACTGAGGACATACCTAGTGGCGCCAGCCAAGATCTAAACACGGATACACAATATAAAGGAGGGCAACTAAGTGACAACCTACTAACAGAACTAAACACAGATATCACATAAAGGCTCGAAGGACTGTATCACTAAATTCTTGCACAAAAAGATAGATAAATAAGAAAAAGTCAATAACTACCTTTAAATAAGAGACCGCCCTTTATACCTCCACAAGTTCACAAATAATAAGTCAATACCTCCTGAGCCCCTATATGCCCCGGAAGTTCACTTACAAACAGGTAAACCCGTACAATATCCCATACTACCGACATATACAAACAACTATGCTGGTGATAGGCAATGCATATATGAATGAGAGTAATGCAGTAAAACCAGTAGTACCATCTGTGCCAAGCGCCTCATACCAAGATATATACACCTACTTCCAATCCCAACCAGGATGTAGGACCCATGCACTTCTATGTGATTGTCATAGGGGGCACAAAAACTCCCCTATATACCGCCTAGTTCCGATCTAGGTCTTATATCAATCTAAAAATAAGCGCATCTTCGATGCCTAGAATCAATAGCTAAAATTAGTGCATCCTCGATACATCAAATCAATATAATAAAATGAGCGCATCCTCGATGCCTCAAATCAATATCATAAAATAAGAGCATCCTCGATGCCTCTAGTCCACTGAAAATAGTAGTAGTAAAGGTAGTACGACCCCCTATTCAAAAATCAGTACAAAATTGTTTAGGTTACAATCCAACTTTCTCAAATCAATGCCAAAAACCAATGCATGCACCGGGGTCGACTACATCCATGAGGAAACAATAATTGAATGCAATGCATGCCATCACCAACATCCAAACAACATGTATAATCACATACAATAATGAGTACACAAGAACCTTACCCTCTAGAGAATAGAAATAGGACTAACACATGAAACCGACCTCTAACCAAGGCCTATGACTCAATTCTACTCCTCTAACACAATCACAAAGCCCAAAAGGGAACTCAACCCAAATTGGCAATAAGGAAGAGGAAATAAGGGAAACAAACATTTAGCTAGTCAATCAAAATGTCCAAGTCCAACAAGGAATACACTGCGAGAATACAACCATAGCTAGTCCTACCAAATGACAGCAAAAAAGTATAGGGAATTCTACTTCTAAATCCAAAAATGGGATCCAACAGTGTATCGCAAGCCTAACCGAGTGGAAATCACTACACCAAGGCTTCAAGAAAGGTGCTAAATTCTGGCTAACAACAGCTACATCAACTAAGTCTCATCCCAAAATCAATCCTAAGGCGCAAATCAGTCAATCACCATAAACATCGAATAAGCCACCTAAATAGGCTAACTAAGGCCAAACTAAGGAAAAATCAATAATCTTACCAATTAGACCAGAAGTCTCATAAGGAAAACCTAGCCTAAGGCTCTCACGTGGACAACTAACCAAGAATTTTGGAATCAAACCTAACCCGCCATATACAATCCAAACCACAAGTAATTTTTACTAAATAATACCTCATGAAGCTCAATCAAAAGAAAAGAGGTTGTAGCCTACCTCAAATCCAAACACACACTCTCCAAGTCTACTTCTGAATAGCTTTTTGCTCCAAAATGGCTCAAATTGCCTCCACGCTATCAAAATATTGATCACCTCATTAATACAAATATTTGAATACTAAAATCACATTTTTTGGAGACAGAAACAAATTTAGGTCTAAAATAATATTGTGGACCCACACACAAAATCTAAAAAGGCTTCTCAAAATGAGAGGAAACATCCCTATAATAATTTATACCATTAAAGCCCTAACAAAGCTTTGGCAGTCCCTTAGGGAAAGAAATTACCTCAAACCGACTATCTTCACACTTTCCTGAACCTACCAACACGTAACCACAACTCCCATGAACCCAATGCACTTAGAATCGCCTAAATCAGAGCTCCCTAGCTCTCAAAATCGAATAAAAGAAATGGGGGTCAGGGATGAGTTCATGTCATTGGTGTTAATTAAAAGACCAGTGAAATGCTCTCCGCAAAAGCAAAGAAAGAGGTCCATGAACGCTGAGGCTATGCCTTCAATGCTCTGTGAAAGTGGAAGGGCCTTCACAAATATGGAAAGATAAGATATCAGGCTCCACGAACATGAAAGATACTTCGCAAACGTGGAGGCCAATGCCTTAAGCCTTCGCGAATATAGATTCATGCCCCGAGAACGCAGAGTCCAAGGACCATGGCTTCCGCGAAAGTGGCCCAGGTGGTGCAAATATTAAGACCAAAATTGGTCTACACCAGCTAATGTATAACAGTTGGTTTTGGAAATTTTTCCAACTCTGGTAGGGTGCTCGAAATTCGTTCAAAATCCCATGTGCACAAAAGGACTATGCTACCCCACCAAATTCAATGTCTGAACTCAATGGTACAGTCAAAATATCCATCCGAGGTCATCTCGACCTAATATAGGTCCCACATCCAAGCATAACTTTTGTTATTTCCATAAGAAGGCTCGAAATAAGACCGGAAGTCTTAGGACACGAATGAAAGGCTCGACATTCCAGAGCTAACCGCATTGATGGAATTTCAATCCAAACACATTTTCAAGAATGTTGACCAAATTCATCCTTACGCCAAATTTCAAAAGCTAAGGCGCCAAAATGGCCTCAAACTTGCACCGATTGCCTCGATACTTATGCCGACTATGCTACTATCCTATTTTGGCAATTGCGGAGCTGGTGGAATTGTCAAAATTTTGTTTTGAGGTCATTTCGTAGATTTTTGACTGAAGTCAACCATTCAAACTCCAAGAGCTCCGAAATAAGGAAACAGGCATAAAACCCAAATGAATAACCAGGCGACTGAACCGTCAGTGCCAGCAATTCATAAATGGTTTGGGGTCTTTACAGGGAATCTCTAAATGCTGAAAAGATCGAAGAGGACAAAAATGACCTAGAGGGTCATTACACATTTAATGCGATAACATATATCATAAATTTCTGGTAGAAGGCAAAAGGATTATTTAAAGGGTTTTATGGTTGGAAGATAAAATTATTTCATAAATCAAATTTTCTATAGATTATTATCTAATAATAACTAAGTTACAACAATAGGCTAAAATGTATTCTCAAATATATTTTAAAAAATCATTTCTCTTTTGTTTTAAATAGATTTTCTCGTATAACATATCCAATAAAAGCTACAAGTAAGTAGACCATGAAAATACAACTTTCAAGCCATATTTTTGAACAAACAATTTCCAAAATGCAATAAAATAGAAGTAGACTTTTCTGGAAAAAATAGCCCAAAATTATCCAACATTGAAAAATCACATCTCTTTCATTTAATATCCATTTTCACATATAATATATCAACAGAAAGCTATAAATGAATAGATCATGAAAAGAAAAGTTTTAAGCCATTATTTTTTAACCAACAGTACCCAAAACACAAAAAAACAACACATTTTCTTATGAATTATAAATCATATTAAAATATAAAAAAATACAGAGTAACTATCATTGTACGCTAATTTTCACAAGCCCAAACTCGAGGGGTGCAACTGACACCTAATGCATAACCTTCGGTCTGATTCGACCCTGCTAAACCACTTTCTAATGGCGCATGACAGCCACACACAATCAAGAAAATAGACAAGTATATCTTGATTTAAAAAAAATCCCTCAGCCGGCAAAGCCCCTGTCACATCTCTAGAAAGAAAACAACTACTCCCAATAATTCATATAAAGCAATAAACAGGTAGCACATAAGTCCTATTTGGGCCACTGAGGTCGCCATGATATCTAGGATAGCATAAATGCTATTCAGGCCATCAAGGCTAGCATGATCTCTATATAATAACTGAAAACATGTATACATAATGTAAGCTAGGCCAATAAGATGGTAACTGCTACCAACACAACAACAAAGTCCAATTGGCTAACAAGATGCAACTAATAAACATATAAGGCCAAAATGGCCACCATCATAGCTATGCAACCCAACTAACTAGTCTACAATCCTCTATAAATACAATACTTGGTGGGATAAGGCCCCAACCTACCCAAAACCTATAAATAGAAAAAAAGCAAACCTCTAAAACTTTGGTGACCCCTAAAAAGAGAGGAGTCAACCAACCTGCTGAAGTTTTCCTATGCTACTCGGTAGGTCTGTCGGATCATCACTCAAAACTTGTAGGCATAAATGCAGTGCCCCCGGGCAAGGGGTGGTACTAAATAATGTACCACGCATATAAGGAAAATAGAATGTTGAAACTGATGTAGAAGTACTAAACGAAAAGGGAAGGATGAAAAACAAGTACAATACCCTATATCTCTATAACAAGACAATATAACACATAAAAAGCAATAACCTGACCAGGCCCCCATAAGCTCGATAGGTACAAACAACACACAATCACTATAAATCTTAACGAGTGCAAACAATTGCTAAATATCCATATTATCTCCCTTACCTGGATCTTTATGATAATCTAATCTGAACTGTTTGAATGTTCATGTGCCATGAATTAATGCAAATCTAAGGCTACGTGGTACAATACATATATGTTTCTCCATAGGTATAGTTTACCCGGCCCATAGGATCGATCATCCCGACCGATAGGCTCGGTATAATAATTAATTTGTATGCTCAAGAACCGTACATGATTAGTGACTATGAGGCAAAAACAAGCACATAGGCAGTAACTAGAAAATAAAACATCACAACAATAACAAGTAATCATAATTGATTAAAACACAGTTATAACATGCTCTGCTAGGTCACTAGGTAAGGAGTAGAGTGTCACTGATAGACATTATATTATATGGTGGTAGCCAACTCAATAAGACAAGGCTATATATAAAGTATTGATAGTTTACTGGCCATAACAAATTAGGCCATTAGGATCATTCTAGAATAAAAATAATAGCCTTAACTTACCTTGAACCCAAAGCCCAAAAGTTGTCGCTATGAAGCTTGACCAACCAAAAATAATACAATATTGTGAAAATCAACAAGGTCGCAAGAACAAGCCAAAACTAATTGATAAGGTGCTTGTGTCAAACTTGTGACCAGCGAAGTCCAATACATAAAATGAGGCCAATAACAACAATAAGAAAAAAATAATTTTCAATAAAGAAATTCCAACAAATCTTAAAGGAGCTAGAAGCTCTGGAGGAAACTTAACAAGCTGTTTTTCACGCTGTTCAATTCACAACTATCAAATGCGATACCAATAAGTATCACAAAAACCTCCTATACCCTCCATCATCTTAACACCATCAATAAACAACAATAAAAACCAAACTAACTAAGTAAAAGGGGCAGCCCACAACCACAATATCAAAGACACCACCACACAACTCAAAAATCTATAAAAATGATACTACAGGCATGGAATTATGAAGGAGGGTTTCAAGATGATGATTACCTTAACCAAAATGTTGAAAATATTAATCTTGCAAATCTATATCCTTGTAGGAACAACAAATAGAGCTTAAATCAACAAGAAAACTATACCACAATGATGAGCTCACAATGTAGAGAAACTTTCGTTAAACTTCCGAGTTGAAAGAATCAATACCCATAGAAGATTTAATAGCTTGAGTTCTTTTTTTTCTAGGTTTTTTTTATCATTTCTAATAAAAAATGATGAAGATAGTTGTATATAAAGATAAATTGAGTTTGAGTTGGCGGTCCCAGTTCGAGGTGCCTACTTGTACAGTCTCACTAAAAATATGAATATCTCTCATTTATGAAGTCGTATGGACAAACGGTTTAGAGAGTTTGACGCTAGACTTGAAGACCTTCAATTTGATAGGTCGTGTAAATTCTAACTGTTTATATAGTAGGAGAAAAGTGCCGAGACATTTGACCAAAAATTCAGGGAATTCCTTAACAACATTTACAATACCTTTTACCGACTTTTATTTCATAACTTCCTTGACTTCCACACTTAAAATATGAAATTTGTGCAATTAAAATAACTCATAAAATAACCTTCCTAATATTTTAAGAAGTTTTAGTCTTATTCCAAAAGTACAAGTTAATTCCAACGTTCAAACAGGTAGGGTGTTACATCTTTCCCCCTTAGGGTCATTCGTTCTCGAATGGTGATAATATTTGTGGAATCATAGAATATAATAAAAGAACTCATATAACACATAAGTAACATATCTCATATACTCAAAGGCGGGTCTATTCATATGAAGGAACAAACAAGTGGGGATATTTGGACTTCATGTTTTTCTCAGCTTCCCTCGTCAGTTTTTCAACATTACGGCTCTAGCATAATTCATTCACAGAATCTATGTCCTTATTTCATAATATTCTTGTAGCGATCTACTATGGAAACAAGAATTTTTTTATAAGATAACTCCTCTTAAATTTGAACATTTGTTGTTGGCACTATACATATTGGATCTCCAATATACTTTCGTAACATAGAAACATGAATAATAGGTTGTACTATTTCTAACTCTGGAGGCAACTATAAATCATAGGCAACTCAGCCTATCCATCGCAGGATACGATAAGGCCCAACATACATAGGGCTAAACTTGTCCTTTTTGCTAAATATCATAACACCCTTTATAGGAAAAAGTTACAGAACGACCCAATCATCAACATCAAACTCCAAATCTCTTTGTCTAACATAAGCATATGATTTTTCATTGCTCTGAGCTGTCAAAAACTGCTCTCTAATTAACTTAGCCTGTTCCACAGTCTACTGTAATAAGTCTGGTCCAAACAATCTTGATTCTCCAACCTCAAATAAACCAAGAGGGGATCTACATTTTTTCCTTATAAAGCCATATATGGCGCTATATTAGTGATAGATTGATAGCTATTATTATAAGCAAACTCGATAAGTGGAAAGTGATTATCCCAATTTTCTTTGAAATCTAGCACACACGCCCACAACATATCCTTGAGCATCTGGATCATATGTTCAACTTGGCCATCACTCTAAGACTTAAATATTATACTAAGATTTACCTATGTGCCCCGACCCTTCTGGAAAGATTTCTAAAAGTTTGCTATAATTTGTGCTCCTCTCTTTGAAATAATCGATATAGGGACAATACAATCTAGCAATCTCTCTAATACATAGCCTTGCATAATCTTCCACTAAAAATGTGGTCCTGACCGACAAGAAATGGGCTAATTTTATCAACTTGTCGATAATCACCCAAATATAATCAAACTTCGATTGCGAGCGAGTCAAATCTGTAACAAATTCTATATTTATTGCCTACCACTTCCACAATGGAATGGGTATCTTCTTAGTCAGCCCATTGAGTTTTTGGTGCTCGACCCTCACTTGCTGACAATTAGGGAATTGTACTATAAACTCAACAATATCTTTCTTTATCCTAGGCCACTAGTACATCTCTTTAATATCGTGATACATATTTGTAGAACCTGGATGAATAGAATATTGAGATTAGTATGCTTCACCCATAATCTGGTGTCGAAGTCCTGCAATATCTGGAACACACAATCGATATCCATATCTAAGGATTCAATCTTCTGCTATATTGAAGGCTAAAGACTCCTATTGCTGAGCCTTGTCCCTAGTTGCTCGAAGCTAGGATCCTTGTGTTGTCATGCCTTCAGCTTCATAACTAGAGATGTTATGGTTGAGTCTCGAATTTTGACTCCATCATTATAATAGAACAACCTAACCTCAAGTTATCTAGTTGATAAATCTCTTGGGATATCTCCCACTTATACATTACAAAATACAATAAGTTGCCCATCAATTTATGACTTAGGGCATCCACAACTACATTTGCCTTCCCTATATGGAATAAGATTTCCATGTCATAATCTTTCAACAACTTGAGCCATCAACGCAGTTGTAGATTCAATTCCTTTTGTATGAAAATATATTGGAGGATTTTATGATCTATGTAAACATCAACATCTATGCCATGTATGTTATGCCTCCAGATCTTCAAGGCATGAATAACTGCAGCCAACTCTAAATTATGGGTTAGGTAGATTTTCTTATGCTGCTTTAGCTATCCAGAAGTATAACCAATTACCTTACCGTGTTGCATCAGAACACAACCCAATCTAATACCTGAAGCATCACAACATACCGTATAGACCTTTGGATCTTCTGGCAAGGTCAAAACAGGGTCTGAAGCCAATCTTCTTTCAGCTCTTGAAAGCTTTGTTCACCTGCTATGGTCCACTAAATATTATCTACTTTTTGAGTTAGATTAGTCAAAGGTAATGAAAGAAAAGAGAATCCTTCTATGAAGTTCCTATAATAGCCTTCTAACCAAAAAATGCTATAAATTTCAGTTGGGGTCATGGGTCTAGGCCAAGTCTTCATGGCTTCAGTCTTTTGCATGTCAACCTGTATACCAGCATATGATATAAAATGACCCAAGAAAGCCATAAAATGTAACTAGAACTCATACTTTGAGAGCTTTGCATGCAATTTCTGTCCTTGAAGTACCTAAAGTACTGCTTGAAGATAGTCTCTATGCTCCGACTCTTATCGTGAATATATGAGAACATCATCGATAAACATAATCACAAACAAGTCTAAGAATGGCCTAAATATGTTTCTCATCAGGTCTATAAATACTACTGGGGAGTTTGTCAATTCGAAAGATATCGCATGAAAGTCAAAATGACTATAACTGATCCTAAAGGTTGTCTTTGGAATATCACGCTTCTGAAATAGCACCTGATGGTATCTTGAACGTAAATCAATCTATGAAAAACATCAGGCACCTTCTCACTGGTCAAACAAGTCATCAATCCTTGGTAGTAGGTATATTTTCTTTATAGCCACCTTATTCAACTGTCAGTAGTCTATACACCTTTGTAATGACCCATCTTTCTTTTGCACACACAATACTGGTGCAATCCATGGTGATGCACTTGGTATGATGAAGCTCTTATCTAACAAGTCTTTTAGTTGCTCCTTTAATTTACTAGTGCAACTCTATACAAAGGAATTGATATCAACTGGACATCTGGTAATGTATCAATAATAAAATTAATCTTCTATTCAGGGGGAATGCCAGGTAACTCATAGAGATAGATATCTGGAAATTCATTAACCACTGGAATAGTTGAAGTGTTGGTGGGTCAACATAAATATCTAGAATTTGGGCGGTATGGTAAATGTAACCTTTAGTGATCATTTTCTTTGCCTGACAATAGGAAATAAACCTTCCCTTTGTTGTTGTCGCATTACCCTCCTAGCCATCAGAATAACATATCATGAAGTCTTGAAAACATCTCTCGAGATGCGATCTACCACAAGTATCACAATGCAATACAACTGATCTAGATTTCTCTAAGTGGTAATGCTGTTTCAAGCCTGACGTCTATAAACTCTCCCCTGGGCCTGAATTTCCTTGACGATCATATATACTACTCTAGGACTGTTGTGGTGGATACCTAGGTGTCCTATAAGAAAACATGGGTCTAAGACCCCCATGAAAATCTCCATGAAAATTAATAGGTCTGGACCGCCTCTACTACCCCCTCTTAGCTTGCTCTTTTGTAAATTGTCGATCTCTGAACTCCTCTAGATTTTGAGCAACTGCTTGTATGCCAGAGATGTGAATATATTATTTTAGTGCTGCTATGGTATAGTCCTGGACATACTCTGGAGCTATCCTTCTTATAAATCTATGTGTAAGTGCATAATTGGCTAGGGAATCAAATTGCAGTCCATAGTCCCTAACACTCATACTACCCTAGTAAAGGTTTTTAAATAGATCAAATCAGGCATCTCAAATCTCTCTAGGTAGATATTGCTCTGAAAAGGCTTGACTGAATCAATCCCAAGTGGTGGGGGTGCATTGGCCCCTCTGGACATCTCCCAACCCTCATACCATAGAACTGCTATGTCTCTAAGTTTGAATGCTATAAGTGAGGCATGCATAACCCTGAAATCCTATGCAACTGGTCGATAAAGTGCTAAGGGTCCTCTCTATGGTATGTATTGTATACTTAGGAGGACTCAATACAAGAAACTCTCAAACCCTCGGCCTTCTGGGTTCTTTAGAAGGTTTGGCTATATATGTTGCCACTATTTGGAGCTGCATGGCTATTAACTGAGCCAACGTATAAACTGCACTACTGAATTCCTGAACTATAGAATTAGAAGAATATGGAAGTAACACTGAGGTTCTGTAGGTCTCCTAATGTAAAAGTGATACTAGGGTGAGGGGTAAAGATATCTCCCATAATTCCTCTAGTAGAACTGCCCCCCGAAAGGTGGTACTCTAATTGTACCTTTACCTATGGGTGAGTCTGAATTCTGACCAACTGCTATCTGATGTGTCATTGGCATTTATTTATCGGTACAAGGACAATAACAATCATAAGTCAAAGAACTCAAACTTTATGACTAAGCTTTTAGCACAATTTGAGCAGAAGAAAGGTAACATTCTTGAATGATATCAGCAACTTCTTGCTTATATAATATGATGAACAATACATTTGTAAGCAAGACTCTATAAGACACGAATTGCAGACTCCTTAGGATACGATGTTGCTCTAATACCAAGTTTGTCAGATGGCCAAACTTGAGGGCGCAACTGACAACTAATGCTAAAACTTAGGCCTGAGTCGACCCTGCTGAACCACTTGTTAATGGCACATGGAAGCCACACAAAATTAAGAAAATAAACAAGTATATATTGGTTTAAATATAAACCCTCGGCCGACAAGGCCCCTATTACAACTCTAGAAAGAAAACAACTACTCCAAATAATTCATACAAAGTAATAAACAGGTAGAACATAAGTCCTGTTTGGGAGGTCGAGGCCGCTATGATATCTAGAATAGCATAAATGCTAAGCGGTCTCTCAAGGCCACCATGATCTCTATATAATAACTGAAAGCATGTATATATAAAGTAAACTAGGCCAATAAGATGCTAACTTCTACTTACATAACAACAAGGCCCAACTGGCTAATAAGATGCAACTAATAAATATATAAGGAGAAAATGGCCACCATCGTCGCTATGCAACCCAACTGACTAGTCTGCAAGCCTCTATGAATACAGTACTTGGTGGGATAGGGACCCAACCTACCTAAAATCTATAAATAGCAAAAGGGCAAGCGTCTAAGACTCTAGAGGCCCTCGAAAGGAAAGGAGTAAATCAACCTCTTAAAACTCGCCTATGCTACTTGATAGGTCTGTCAAATCATAACTCAAAATCTGCAGGCATGAATGCAGTATTAGTATTGAATAAGGTAGTAAACATGTAAGGTAAATCGAATGCTGAAACATATGTACAAGTACTGAACAAAAATAGGAGGGGAAAAACACAAGTATAATACCTTATCTCCCTATAACAAGACAAGATAACACATAAAAAATAATAACCTGACCAAGCCCCTACAAGCTCGGCAGGTACAAACAACACACAATCACTATAAATCTTAACGAGCGCAAATAATCGCTAAATACCAATATTAGCTGCCTTATCTGGATATTTATGATAGTTTGATCTGAACTATCTGAATGTAGATGTGCCATGAGTCAATGCAAATCTGAGGCTTCGTGGTACAATATGTATATGTGTCACGACCCAAGCCTAGGGCCTAGACATGACATGGTGAATGAGGTACCCGAAAGTACCTCAATCAAGCCTCTTAGCATTCTTTTAGCCTTTCATAGGTAATGATGATAAACAAGAGGAAATAATAATAGTAAATCTTCAACTTAAATATGTCCAACAATACCTCTAACTATTAGATTTAATGGGGCTAAGACAAGTCCCTAGCTCACCCTCAATCATAATAGAAGAAATTCCATAGTAAAATATCTTAACATATCATAAACTAGAAAGATAAAGAAGTATTATTCCCGGAACATGGGAACTCACCAAAAGTAGTCTTCAATGGAATATCAACTAGCCACGTGGAGGAGAACGAGGAAGAGCACCGATCCCTACATGGTGATATCATGTAGGCAAAAGAGTATGCGTTAGTACTTTGAATGTACTAAGTATGTAAGGATGCATGAACATTGAGAAAACATTAAAAACATAATTTAATGTATACATAATAAATCATATAGATATCCTTTAAAACATTCATTTTGTGGGAAATTAACTATAACCGACATTTAAGACCATGCGAGCTATTACATGGAATCCAACATAACCCCCTACGTTGGCCGAGGAGACTACTTGCCAGGTAGAACTCCGTCAACTTCATTCATTTCTTTAACTTTAACTTTAAGGGCTATTTATGGATCCATTAGTCTAAGCCTACAAGGGCTCCTATGTTGTCACATAGTTAATGAGACAAGGGGTTGCTACTAGGATTCCCTTACCGAATCCCACCTAAATGCCTCATTCAGTGCTAAGTCAATCCCACGGAATAGTTTAATACTTCAAAATATTCATAGCATATAACTTGAGAATTCAAACATCATATTCGGTAGAATAGCTCATTAAAACATTTGATAATTCAAATATGCAAGAATTGTCCTTATTGCATAAAGAATCCATCATTCATATCATTTCATCATTCTTTCATTTCATAAGACTCCCTTTTTGATCATAGATATTGCTTTCATAAACATTTATTTGGAGTCAAAGCTTTCAAGTCAAAGTTTATTAAAAACATAGTAAAACTAGGTGGGTTCAAATCAATTCAACTTGCAAATATGTATGTAAATAAATATACATAAATACTTTGAAATCCATTAATTAAAAATCATGCTTTAAACAACCCACCATGAATTTCAAGAACCTTTAAATAGATAAATAGAGGAATTACTTGTAAACCATCAATTCATACATATAAAATTATGTTGCATCAAAATAGACCAATAATCATTAGTTTAACCATGATTCATACTATTAAGTAAAAACAAGAATTTACCATAAGAAAATATTACTTAAAATCAAGAGACTTAATTGAAATAGGTTTTGGACTATATGGATGAAAGAACCCATGGATAAACGCCCACATAACTTAGAGTAGAGCTTAAAAAATAAATAAATATAATTTATCATATAATCAAAATAATTTAGACATGAGAGTGGAAGAAATACTATCATTGAAGCCTTACATACCTGGAAACCGAAGCTTTAGTTGGTACCGAAAGACTTAATGAACACTCTTGAGTCCTAACTTCTCTCCTTGCCGGAACGTTTTGTGTACTATCCGGAGTATATGAATCACCGGAGTAGTATTTCTTCACTACTAAGAACTAAAACTATATTTGAGAATGTGTAAAGAAGTGTATAGAGAGAAGATTTGCTTGAGAAAGCTTGATGAATAAAATGAGGAAATAAGGTGGGTATTTATAGGTGGGAAAGAGGGTCCTAACAATAAATAAAATAATTATAAAAAAAATCTGAAAATTTAGTGGAATATATTGATGTCATGGATGATGTTAAATGGAGGACAATTTATGTAATGAGTGATGTCAAATGTATCTAGATCTTTCTATGGTAGGTGAAATGAGTTATTTTTGACAGAATACTCTTTTTGGGAGCTATGTTTGAATAAGATAAATTCCTTATTAGGATTTGGTGTCTTCATAAGAATTGTAGATATGGAAGTCTAGTTTCATATAGTTCAAGAATAAACCAATTTGGATAAACCTACAGTGAGATATGATTTTTCTTCTATAAACACTCATTTCCGTCACAACATTCTACCTTACAAAAATTAATTTATTTGACCTACGTAACCTCCGAATCTTAAAATATGGTCTCATAAAAGTTGTAGGTAATGATCTTGTGGTTACTCAGAAATTTGAATCACTCAATTTGGATATTCCTATGAAAAGTTATGCCCAAAATACAGAGGCTATATCATGTTTAGGCGAAAATTGAAACATCGTATACAACATTTTTAGGGGATGTTACAATATGTTGCCTCGTAGGTACAACTTGACCATTCTATTGGTATGGTCTACCTGGCCCGTAGGCTTGGTTGTCTCGGCCTGTAGTCTCAATGTAACAATCATTTTGTATGCTCAAGAACCTTTCATTGTCAGTGTCTGCTGAGGCCAAAATAAGCACATATGCGATAGCTAGACAATAAAATATCACAAAAATAACAAGTAATCATAATTGATTAAAACACGATTATAACATGCTCTTCTAGGCCACTAGGTAAAGAGCAGAGTGACACTGATAGACATATTATTATATGGTGGTAGCCAACTCAATAGGACAAGGCTACACGTAAAATATTGACAGTATACTGTCCATAAAAAGTTAGTCCATTAGGATCATGCTAGAATATAAGTAATAGCCTTAACATACCTTTAAACCAAAACCCAAAAGATATCGCTATGAAGTTTGGCAAACCAAAAATAATGCAACATTGTGAAAATAAACAAGGCTGCAAGATAACTAATTAATAAGGTGCCTGTATCAAACTCCTGACCAGTCAAGTCCAATACATGAAATGAGGCCAATAAAAACAATAAACATCAGCTAATATCCAATGAAGAAATTCTAGCAACATCTCGAAGGAGCAACAAGCTTCCAAGGCAAATAATAAGGTGTTCTTCACATTGTTCAATTCAACAACCATCAAATGCAACTCCAATAAGAATCACACCAAGCTCTCATACTCTCAAGTATCTTAAATCTATCAATAAACAACAATAACAACCAAACTTACTAAGAAAAGGGGGCAGCCTACCGCCACAATATCAAAGACACTACCACGCGGCTTGGAAATCTATAAATATGATACCAGGGTATAGAATTACGAAGGAGGGTTATAAGGTGACAATTACCTCAACTAAAATTTTGGAGATATGAAGCTTGAAAATCTTTATCCTTACAGCAACAACAACCAAAGCTTAAATCAACAAGAAAACTATACTACAATGATGAGGTCGCAAAGTAGAACAACTTCTGTTAGACTTCCGATTTGAAAGAATCAACACCCATGGAGGATATAGTAGCTTGAGTTTTATTTTTTTCTATTTTTTTATCATTTCTATTGAAAAAAATGATGAAGATATCTTTATATAAAGACAAATAGACTTTGAGTTAGAAGGCCCACTTTGAGGTGCCTGCTTGTGCAGTCTCACAAAAATATGCATATCTCTCAATTATGAAGTCGTATAGACAAAAGGTTTTTAGAGAGTTGGAAGCTAGACTCGTAGACCTTCGATTTTATAGGTCATGAGCATTCTAACTCTTTATATATTAGGAGACAAGTGTTGAGACATTTAACTAAAATTTCAGAGAATTCCTTAATGAAATTTACAATACCTTTCACCGACTTTTATTTTGCAACTTCCTTGACTTCCACACTTAACATACGAACTTTGTGCAATAAAAATAACTCATAAAATATCCTTTCTAATATGTTAAGAAGTCTTAGTCTTATTCCAAAAGTACAAGTTAATTCCAACGTTCAAATGGGCGGGGTATTACAATAATGCATCCTATTTACAATGTGATTAATCCACATATATAAGTCTTCAAAAGAAATCCTAAATACTTTCATTTTTTTAATAATTCTTTTTTATCCAAATAAATAGCAAAAAAAATAAATTCAACAACTTGCAAAAACAATGATTCCACAATAACTTACATGGATGCATCGATTAACAAAATCAATCAAATTTGTTCTAATACCATTTTAATAAAATTTGGAAAAAAGACAATTGTGTGTACCTTAAACTTGCACTGAAATGTGTTGAATTTGATACCAACTTTAAACAGCCCTAAGGTTGACTTCGTCTCTCAAAAAATTGGAGTGCAATTATCACAAACTTAATATCTTCTTAGTGTGTTGATTGATTTTAAAATAAGGATAAATTTTCTTTTCTCTTGAATGTGTTGAATTTACTATCAACTTGAAACAACCCCAAATTCGATTTCCCCTCTCAAGAAAATGGAGTGCAATTATCACAAACTAAGTGTCTTTTTAGTGTACTATTTAAATTCATAAATTAGGATAGATTTTCTTTTCTCCGATTTTTTCATTTTTTGTCTTATGTTGTTACCAAATCAGAAGACTACTTTTATAAAGATAGATTGAACAATTACAATGTAACTGTTCGATCTTCTTTTAAAAAAATCACAATTATCCTTTCATTAATTTTTTTTCATAAATAAATAATACTTCCTCCATTCCTATTTATATGTCACCATTTTAGATCCTCTGTTCCTATTTATATGTCACCATTTTAGATTTCACGTGCACTAAGAAACTAAGTTTATAATTCTACCCTTATTTAATATTTTTTAAGTCAAGTTTTCAATCAGTGAACATGAATTAATTTAATTTGATTAATTAATTTGAACAATAGACATAAATTATTTATTTAGTTTTTCTGTGTTGGTGAAATGTATATTTTTAAGGATAATAACTCACAAGGGAAAAATAGTATCATTTAAGCATTGATTTTTTGAAATGAAAAATATTAAGGACCATCTATTTTTAGTAAGGATGAAATATTAATAGAAACGGAGTGAGTATATGGATCGAGTAAGATTGGATCGAGTTGGGTCGATTGACATGGGTTACCTATAACCCAAAACTTACATCTCCCACTTTGCACATGGTGGACAAGACTCAAGCCAATACTGTCACCACTCGATTCCTTAGGTCATGATGACACCTACTATAACCCACCAGTAGGTAAGCCACCCCCGTAAATCCGAAATGTCAAGTAATGGGTTTGACGTCAGAAACCAAACAAGAGTGAAAAATTATAAAAATAAGCAGAATGAATAAGAGAAAACAAACCAAAATATGATATAAACAACTAAAGATCTCTCCCAAAATTTGAAAGTCACAAGTATAGAGCTTCTACAAAATAAAAGACGAGTATAAGTCCCAAAAGTGTACCAAAAATATATACAACAACTGGCTAGTCTCAAAAGGCAAAAGAAGGGTCATCCATACTAAAGGAGAAAAAAATGATCCAAAATGCCAAGTATTCACCCTAGTCTCTGAAACTGACTGCAACAGGTTCGATCTATCTATGGCGGTAGCTAGTGCTCGGTCCTGCATCAAGAAAGTAGATGCAGAGTGTAGTATGAGTACCAAGACAACAGGTACCCAATAGACATCATAGATCGACTGAGCAGAAAAGGTAAAAATAATATGAAAAAAGGAGTAAGCCTAAACATGAATCATCATAAGCATCTAAAGTGAAAAGAGTACTATCTACGAGAACTACAACTAACTATACCCAATTGGGCCCCCATTAGCCCAGCCGGTATACTCGTGCATAAGTTAAATAAAAACTCATGAACCCCCATGAGCCCACCGAGTACAAAAAATAGTTACAACTACTAAGGCTGGGAAATAATAATCTACGATGTTAGGAATCGAAGAACTGTATTATTTCCAAACCCAGAATCTCCAAAAGTCAACAAACTAGGGGTTCCTTAGGGATTGATGCCGGGACTAAGATCCAGATGCTCGCCCAAATATCCAACATGGCCGAGGTCGGGAGTAGGTATCCAGATGGTTGCCATAATACATCGATGCGGTCAAGGCCGAGACTAGGTACCCGAATGCTCTCTGTAACATATCTATATGATCGAGGCAAGGCTTGGGTACCCGGATGGTGGTCATAATGAACGAAGGCCAGGACTAGGTACCTGGATCCTCATAGATAATTCATAATAGAGGCCGGGATTAGATACCCGGATGCTCACAGATAATTCAGAATGGAGGCCGGGACTATGTACCCGAATGCTCACAGATAATTTATCCCATGGTGCTGAATATTCTCATTTTCAACTAGATAACAATAGTACTGAGAATCTCCTCCGTAATGTGTTAACTGATATGGTGCCAAAACATGAACCGTAGCCGAATTCAAATGATCATGAATTCTAGTATCGCCGATGTATCTCAAAAGTTATGAATATACCGAGTTGCGGATGAGGGTGTTCTTAAGAGCAAGGGTATCGCCTAGCTAAGGCTAAACTACTAGGCACTAGCTTTATACACCTTTTGAAAAAGGATCTAAGTCCACCAGAGCGACGTTGGGGCATCTAAATCAAGTTCCAATAGCCTATCCTAAGGGAAACATGCTCCACAATGCAAAATATAAGAAATCATCATCACTTAAAGTACTAGCATTCATCATAGAGATCACATGCTTTCAATTACTCGAAATGTCTGATAAAAGCCTAAAATATGATTTCTAACACTTAAGATATACAGATAAGCTACCCAACCCAAATTCCATCAATCTCAACATCAATTATACACATAATTTATATGATAAATAGTTAGTGCGACCTGTGAGCATCAAGAGCTTACCTTTAAGGTTTTACAAGCCCCACATAGGAATTTAATCACATATAGAAAGAATTAATTACTAATATGAGGATAATTTTACTTACTATACCCCATTTTTTGTTCACTATTTCATTAGTTGCTTATCTGATCCCTCATCCTCTTAAAGAGGTGAACTCGAGTTCATATTAAAAGTTATATACACAATTAAACTCGGCACATAAATAGTTAGTGTAATAGCTGATTGTGTATGCAAGTTACATTATTTACTTTAATCGTCTTCCCTTTTTGCTCGAATATATCTATTCCAATTCAATTGATTTTCTAGAGATGCACTGCACTGCCAAATCATTCATGGCTATTAGTGACATACTAAAGTAGAAATATTGATTGAAACTTCAAAAACTAGTAAAAGGTCAAAGGGTATTCAATAAAAAGTTAATTTAACTTTTCAGGGTCTCACGCAATAAAGAAGTAGAAACCATTCTTTCATTAATTCATTGATCGCTTAACACACGTAGTATGAAATACGTGCAATAATGTTTTCACCTTATACTGGTGCATGTGTCTCATTCTTTTAATTATCCAACATCATACATACCTTGGTCTAGACACCTCTAGGTGTCTAACTTGAGTTCTCTCTTCAATGATCCTCAAATTTAACTTCTTAGAGAAACTCTTGTTTGGCTTATAAAATAAGTTATATCATTGTAGTGAAAATAATAGCTCCACGTTCTTTGACGTAAGAGGTGATTGCTCATATGAGAGAGCCAATCTCACGACTTGGCCATCACTCTTTATTTCTGAAACATTATCATATGCATATGAGATATAAATATAAATTTAATAGTCTTATATTGATGAGAATATTATATCCTATACAAACTTAGAGCCATAACATGTTTTTCAAGCAAGTCTCTAGATATCACAATTGTAAAATGATCACCTATCATTTCACGAATTGGCATGTATTGTAAATTTATTTCTCCACTTACTACTATATCTCTCACAAAGTTATACATGATGTCAAAATGTTTGGTTTTGCTGTGATACTTAGACTATCTATATTCCTCCTTATCGAATGACTCCGGTAGAATTGAAAGAGTTAAAGGTTCAGTTGAAGGATTTTCTAGACAAAGATTTCATTAGATTGAGTATCTCTCCATAGGGTGCTCCACTTCTCTTCGTATTTGTATTTATTATTAAAAATGAAACAAGGTCATAATTAAGAATAAGTCCCATTCCAAGGATTGATGACTTGTTCGATCAACTTTAAGGAGCAAGCTACTTTTTAAAGATTGATCTTCGATCACGTTATTATCAAGTCTGAGTGAGGGAGTATGACATTACAAAAATAGATTTTAGAACTCTATATGGTCACGTTGAATTTTTGGTTATGTCTTTTGGACTAATGAATATCCCTACAACTTTTATGAATTTGATGAACATGGTGTTCAAGCAATACTTGGATATGTTTGTGATTGGTTTCATTTATAATATTTTGATCTATTCTCGGAATGAGGAAGAGCATGTTGAACATTTGAGGATTGTGTTTAAAGTTGTCAAGGACTATCAATAGTATGCAAAGTTTAGCAAATAGGAATTTTGGTTAAGATCAGTTGCATTTCTTGGTCACATTTTTTCTGGAGAAGGAATTATAGTTGATACAAAAAAGACCGAGGCAGTTAAGAATTGGCCTAGACTTTTGACTCCTTCCGATATTTAGAGTTTCTTAGGCTTTTAGCCAGTTATTATAGATGGTTTGTGGAAGGTTTGTCTTCTATTGCATTATCCCTGACTACTTTGACTCAAAATAAGGTGAAGTTCCAATGGTCCGATGCATGTGAGAAAATCTTCCAAGGGTTGAAGAATAGGTTTACCTCCGCTCCAGTTTTGACTTTTACTAGAAGGTTCTAAGAGGTTCGTTATGTATTTTGATGCTTCACGAGTTGGTCTTGGTTGTGTGCTAATGCAAGATGGTAAGGTTATAACTTATGCTTCAAGGTAACTCAAGGCACATGAGAAGAATTATCCAACTCATGACTTGGAGTTGGCGGTGGTGGTATTTGCTTTGAAGCTGTGGAGAAACTATCTCTATGGTGTCCATGTGGATGTTTTCTCCAATCACAAGAGTTTGCAATATGTGTTCACATAAAGGGACTTGAATCTTCGACAAAGGAGATGGCTTGAGATGTTGAAGGACTATGATATGAGTGTGTTATACCATTGGGGTAAGTCAAATATGGTTGTCGATGCTATTAGCAGATTGTCCATGTATAGTTTTGCTCATATTGAGGTTGAGAAAAAAGGGATAGTTTGGGATGTGCATATGTTAGCCTGTTTGGGTGTTCGTTTGGTTGATTCTGAGGATGGTGTTGTTGTTGTGCAAAATATTTCAGAAATATCTCTTGTAGTGGATGTAAAGGAAAAGAAAGATAGTGATCTTACTTTGGTTGAATTAAAGAAAACAGTTGCCGAAAAAGCCATTGAGGCTTTCTCATAAGGAGGAGATGGTCTGTTGAGCTATCAAGGCTGATTGTGTGTTCTAAATATTGATGACTTAAAAGATATGATACTGTTCGAAGTTTATAGTTCGCGATATTCTATTCATCCCAGATCCACAAAGATCTTTTCAGATTTTAAGAAAGTGTATTAGTTAAATGGCATGAAAAGAGATTACGGAATTCGTGGCAAAGTGTCATAATTGCCAACAAGTGAAGGTTGAGCACAAAAACCAGGAGGTTTGGCTTAAGACATTGAGATTCCTACTTGGAAGTGGGAAGCGTTAAATATGGACTTTATTACTGGCTTCGGGTATAGATAGGGTGAAATCTACAGGGATTATGCAAATATATAAGCCCCTTCCCTTCTCTTTTGAGAGGTTTCCCTAGCGGGCTGCGACTTCATAAAAACTGGTTTGCCTCATACTTGTAGGAAACATGATTCTATTTGGAAGATTGTCGACCGAATGATTAAGTCAGCTCATTTTCTTCCTATTAAGACTTCATATTCAGTCGAGGATTATGATAAATTGTATATCTAAGAATTGGTTAAGCTTTATGATATTCCATTGTCTATCATCTCTGATTGAGGTACTAAGTTTACATCACAATTTTGGAGATCTATCCAAAAGGGTCTTGGTACTCAAGTGAAGCTAAGTACATCTTTTCATCCATAAATAAATGGCCAGGCCGAGCATACCATTCAGAAATTAGAGGATATTTTGAGAGAATGCATGATTTATTTTAAAGGATATTAGGATGATCATTGACCATTGATAGAGTTTTCTTATTATAAAAATTATCACTCTAGCATTGACATGGCTCTATTTGAGGCTTTATATGGTAGGCAATGTAGATCCCCTATCAGTTGGGTCGAGGTAGGTGAAGTTGCTTTTATAGGACCCGAGTTGGTATTTGAGGCTATGGAGGAGGTTAGACTTATTAGAGAAATGTTGAAAATAGCCAGAGCCGACAAAAGTCTTATTCAGATATGAGAAGAAGAGATCATGAATTTGAGGTTAATGATTGCGTTTTCTTGAGAATTTCACCCATGAAGGGTATGATGTATTTTGGTAAAAAAGGGAAGCTAATTCCCTGCTATGTTAGCCGATATCAAATTTTGAGGTGCATTGGTAAGGTGGCTTTTTAGTTGGATTGACCTTTGATCTAGCATTGGTGCATCCGGTGTTCCTTGGGTCCTTGTTGTGGAAGTTTGTTGGTGATCCTAGCTCCATTGTGCTATTGAACAACATTGAGGTTAAAGAGAGTCTTTATTTAAGGAGGTTTCGATTGAGATCTTGGATCGGCAAGTTAGAAAGTTGAGAAATAAAGAAATAACTTTAGTTAAAGTGTTGTGAAGGAACTAAGAGGTTGAGGGTGCTACATAGGAAGTTGAAGATGATATGATATCTCGATATCCTTATCTCTTTCCTATCGTGCCTAATTCAGGTATTTAGTTATTTTATGATCTAACCAACCCAAATCATGTGTTTCAGTTGTTCTCATAGTCTTATATGCATTCATGTTCATGGAATGAGTTTTAGAGTCATGTTTTAGCTTGAGATTAAAGATATCAACTTTTATGCATTATCGAGATAATTTGCATTCATGTAGGGTTGCTATGTTCCTTTCCTAATTCATTAATGCTAGCTTGAGTCCTATTCAAGGACAAATATTTCCAAAGGGGAGATATTGTAAGACCTCGGAAGTTAAAAAGACAAAAACGATGAACATAAGATGAAATTCAAGAAAATATCAGCTTTTGGCAGCAGGTGGTCTTCATTAGACCCACTATGGGCCATGAAAAGCCATCGTGGTCCATGCCATTCATAAGAGTTCCTGAGGTGGTGACCATGAGGGGAAACCATGAGCCATAGTATGGCTACGTTCCGTTATAGGCTCGGTAGTAAACCCCTCTTATAGGCCCAGCACCACGAGCAATATTGACGGACGATAATGACCTCCACAGACCGTGAAGGTCTCCTTAGACGAAGTCCTAAAATATTTTCTACAACTCCTAAAATCCAAGTTCAAATCTCATGTCACGTATGGCCACCACAAGCCGTATTGCCTTTCATGGTCCATGGTGTATCCCGTGGTGGGCACCTCTTTCTCTAAAAAGATAAGGGGTAAGGTGGAGGTCTATTTTGGGTTCCAAATTCAGTTTTAATGAAGGTTACTTTGGCCATTCCCTATACTTTCATTAATGAATATGAACAGTTTTTGGAACTAGATTCCCAACCATTAACTGCCCTAAAGTCTTCTAATCCTCATATTCTCTGCATAGTTCCCAAAATCATAAAAACCTCTCTTCCAAGTTTTCTCTGAAGGTGTTCTTGTCCCTCAAGCAATTTAAAAGGGTTCTTCAAGGTCAAGGTTTCATTCTCTTCAATTTAGGGCTCATCAAGGTCAAAGTATGTAGGACTTCACCCATGGAATTCCAAAGATTTATTCTCAAATTTCTTTTATGATTTCTTTAATTAAAAGACCTAATTGTATGATTTTCGTTGGGTCTTCTCAATGATGATATTTTTCAATGTTAGTAGTTTAATTATGGATAATTTATATCACATTACATGATTTAAAGTTCAATTTCAATGCCCCATGCTATATACTAGTTCAACTTTGATTTATGAGATATGATCTTGATTTTTCAAGTTATATGAAAGCTTTATCCAATAAGTTAAAGATGCTTTATGTAAAGGAGTTTATGAATGCTGATCCTATGATGTTTCAAGAAAAATTATAGTTAGGGAAAGCTAAGTCCCTAAAGATGTTTATGATCAAAGATATGTAATGATGGATGGCCTAAACCCATATTGCATGAGTTATATGATAGATGAGCTAATCCTATGCTTTTACTATGATGATGTTAGATGAGCTATTCTTATGATGTTTTTATAAATATGGATTGATATTAGTTATTATCTTTCCCTATGATGTCTATGATCATGTTTTATGAGTTCCATTGGGATATTGACTAAGCATCGAGAGGACTTTTAGGTGGGGTTTTAGTCTAATAACGCAGTTAGTTACAAAAGGGAATTCTAGTAGCAACTTTCAGTTCCAAACTATGTTGCCCACATAGGTTTACATATACCTATATGGAGAAGCTAATGGATCTACATATCCCAGTTAAAGAGTTACTTAATAGAGTATGCCCTGGCAAGGTAGCCTCCCTTGTCTTAATGCACGAGTCATCGAATTACATGTATGAGGTTGCATGGTCTTATATGCCAGTTAAAGGTCAAATCCCCCATAGTTTTAGTTGAGTTATGTGTTCTTCTGATGAGTACAAAATTTGATGTATTGACCTATGAGATAAATATTTTAATGTTTTCATGACTTTATTCATGTTTTAGAGATATTGGTCTTGCATTCCATATTTCATGTTGGTTACATCTTATGTTTAATGTTCATGCATATTTTCACATACTTAGTGCATTCCATGTACTAATGCATACTTTCTGCCTACATTATATCATAATGTAGAAACCAACGGTCATATTCATCTTTCTCCTGCCTGTGGCTAGAGTTAGCACTTGTATTTGTTGGTGAGTCCTCATGTTCCGAGGACAACACATTTTATTTCTTATAAGTTTATAATTTCTTTTACCTTTTATATTGGGTGAGCTAGGAGTTTGTCTTACTCCCACATCTAGACTAGTAGATGCATGTTAGATATTAATTGGAGACTATGTTGTCTATTATTCCATATTTCTTTTGAGACTTATGACCTATTGAGACTATTCTTCCTTATTGTTGATTCTTGTTTATATATTTCAATTACCTTATATATGCTCATGAATGTTATGCTAAGAGGCTTTGTTGGAGTCCTTCAGGATTCTAATTACCATATTATAACTACACCTAAGTTAGGGTCATGACACTTCTCATGTAGGGTCTAAGTATTGAATCTCTACCACGGCAGCACACCATGAACCATGGTGAGTAACACGGCCATGATGTCCTTCGTAGTCATCACCTGGTGCCAAAAACTTAGTTTTTCAGGAAATTCATCTTTTGATCCTAGTTTTATGACTTTCCCAATTTCGGGGTCTTTCTTTTTGGAATAGTTTAGATTGAATAGTTGCAAGCCTATGTATGCTCCAATAGCACGAGTTGAAAATTTAAGCCTTAAAATATGTTCAAATACTAAAAAAGAAAGTCTCGAGTTTCATATTCTAGTATTATTGGAAGTCTGATGTATGCTATGATATGTAGTTGTCTAGAAATTTATTATACCATAGGTTTGATAAGTATGTATCAATCTAATCTTAGAAGAGATCATTGGAAAGTAGTGAAAATAATATTCCGATATCTGAAGGAAACTATAGATTATTCACTATGCTAGTGGATCTGATTTACTCTTGAGAGGTTACACATATGCAGATTGGGCTGGTGACCGAAATAATATAAAATCAACCTCCAGTTATGCTTTGTTACATAATATTGGTGGCTATTTCATAAAAAAGTAAGAAATAAACTTGCACAACTCTTTCAACCATGAAATCTGAATTCGTAGCTTGTGCATCTATTGTACACCCCAAAATTTTTAAGCTAAGACTAAGCCATTGTTCATATGTGTATGGGATTGTACCGGATGATTCATAATTGTGTGCATGTGTGGAGGTTAATTCTTTAGTGTGAGAATAGATTTGGAGATGAATTAAGGTCATAAGGATCCTTTAGCACAAAGTCAAGTTGAAAGCTTCTTTACCGATTTAGTTTCGGTAAAAGATTTTACTTGGGTCAAATTAAAATAATCATATAATGGATTAGGTGGTCCACTTCCTATCAAATTAAATTTCATTGAGTCCTCTTTCCAATGGCATAATTTTTTCCTCATTTCGAGTTTGGAGTAAAAAGTTATGACCATTATACTAGAGGCTATCAGATCATCAGACGTTACGGGTAAATATTACGACTTTTAGAGTTTTGTACGAGTCATAGAAATGACTGTAGAAGCTTTGAACACTTAGAAAAATTCCACTCTTTGGGGTAATGTTGATTACGACTAGCAGGAATTCTTATAACTTGAAATACTTAGAAAAATCTCAAAAGAAAAGCCATTCCTACGAGTGATAATGATGATTTGTCAAAAAGTCTATGAGTCTTAAGAAGAGATTCAAAGACTCATATTTTAGATTTGAAAGGATGAGTCGTTCCTACGAATCGTCAAAGTTTTGACGAGTCTTAGAAACAACCTGTACATGGATAAAATTGGATTTTGGAAAAAGATATTTTGGTCTTTTTCCACCCTTCCCCAATCAAAACCACAACATTTTTGGACTATTTTGAGTTCCTTACCAATACCCTATATGCCTAAGCCCTCATTAATGCTTAGATTTATTTAAGAGCAAGGATTGGAGAAGAGAAAGATGCTAGGGTTCAAGCGTTCACTCCAATCTTCTAACTTTTCACTGTTCTTTGAGTTACAGGTATGTAAGGCTATCCATAACGCAGATTGAGTTCATCCACGTACCATACATCTAAATTTGTTGTTGATGAGTTTGAGTTGAGGTTTAACCTAGTTTCTTGAGTCCGACTGAATTGGTCCTTCTTTTGCTGAGTTTCATATGATGATGCGTCATAAGTATCATTATTTTATCTCTTAAAATATTGAAACTGTTGTTCATGGCTATTTCCCATGAACCCTAATTGAGTTTATGGTTATAGTTTTACTATGTTTTATTTTGAATGGTAATTGATGGTTTTCATGCATCGAGCAAGGTATGATTTTTCACTGATTTGAAGCATAGTTTATTGAGTCTCAAAGAAGGATTTATGCATATTTTGAAAGAGATTGAGTTTATTCTGAAAGGTTATTATATTTCTATTATTTTGAACATGAGTATTTTTAGTGGAAATGATTATTTGAGCCGTTTTGATAGAGTTTGAAAACATGTTTTTAAATGAAAAAGCATGATGATTTGAGATGAGATTAAGTTATGAAAAGGGTCCAATCAGACTAGATGAGAAGATTTTAATATTTTACCTGATAGATATAAGCATCATATATTTTGGGAGTACTATCGAGCACCAATTTGGGTAAGAGTATACATAACTCGGACCCCATAAACTACGTAGCCAGCGAAAGGAGATGAGGGGATCAAACTATTAAAGTTGAATGTTTCATCTTCAGTCCCAAAAGAGGACTTGAATTGGTTTATTATGGATCCAAGATTGGTTGATTCGTCCCTTACCTTGGCAAAGTATCTGATGGATATGGCAATGACGTTAGCTCGTTGTACCATCACTCACTCATATAATGATGGTTGTTGGTTAGAAAAACTCCTTAATAATAATAAAAAATAAAATATTTAATTTGATTGATATTGCATATAGTTGAGTCGATTTGAAAAATTATGATGGAGTCAATTGAAAGACAACATATTTTTGAACTTGCATCTTTATTGAGTTGAGTTATTTTCTAAGTCGAGTCCCTTGAGTTGAGTATCTTTGAGTAAGTTTCCTTTCATATATATTAGATACTTGTACATTCCATGTATTGACTCCATTTAGCCTGCATCATTTCATGATGCACATACAAGTATTAGAGATCCCCGACAGGTGCTTCGCTGAAGATCATTTCTACTCTCAGAGGCAATCTTGAGTTATTGTCTTTTATTTTAAGTATTTCTTTGGTATTTCTATGAGCTTGTCATTGACACCTTCTTGATACTGATAGAGGCTTCATAGACAGATAGATGATAATGTCGAGTAAATATCTTGGTTTTTACAACTATCCTTATGATATGGAGTTGATTTGAGATTTATTTTAAGTAAATTATTCTTCTCGAAATATTTATTTGGTTAGCCCACTTGAATATCTTTTAAAATTATTTTGAGTGTTCCGCTGAATGATTGAATTTTTCACTGTACCAAGTGTTTCACTTGGGGAATAACAATGATTTTTGAGTACCGTCCACGCCTAGGGTACCTTATCAGGGCGTGAAAAACTTGGTATCAAAACATAGAGTTCAAAAGTCTTAGAAAGTCTATGAAGCCGTGTCTAGTAGAGTTTTTCTTATGGGTGTGTTGTGCACCACACTTATAATCAGGATGCTATAGGATATTAAGAATTGTTTAACTTCTTTCACATTCTGAGTTCATGCGATAGAGCTTAAATTCAATGAAAGTTTCCCTTCTAACTCGTGTGTTACGCATTTTCAGACTATGCCTTCAAAATGCACCATGAGCCTGAGATACATTATCAGCACTGAGGTTCCCCTTACTACGATACCTATAATACCAGAGATAGGGACAAAGACCAGGGCCCAAGCTGAGGATCCCAAGCCTACTACTCAACCTGATGTATATGCTCATCAGGTAGAGGAGGACATGATTAAGGATGGGTAAAGTCACTTAAACAAAAAGTTCAAGTCAGTAGGGTGTGAGTTTAGTTAGAAGATGCAAGGAAATGGCAGTGGGTCCTCCTCTCGAAAGGGGCTTTTAAACTATATGCCATCATCTGTGAGTACACCTGCACCTAGTAACAAGTACAATCTAAGGCCATGAAGTAACCAAAATTTCAGAGCTCAAGGTTATCAGTCCCAAGGAAGTGTGGCTCAAGGTTCTAAGAAGAAGCCACCTTATGGTAAGTGTGGGAAGCTTCACTTGGGGAAGTATCGAAGGGGAACTAATGGTTTCTATAAGGGTAGATATATGGGTCATTTTTAGAGAGAGTGTCTGATGTGGGGAAATAGAGCCCGATCTTCTACTACAACACCACTAGTTCAAGATAATCAAAGAGGTACCACTTTAGGTTCAAGCAGAGGTTCAAACCATTTGTATACCATGGCTACTTGCCATGAGTAGGAGAACTCTCCATATATTATTAATGGTATACTTCGAGTCTTTTTTTTGATGTCTATGCTTTGCTTGACCTAGGTGCCACCTTTTCTTTGAGACCTCATATGTGGCTAATAGATCTGAGATCCTTCCTGAGCATCTTCTTTAACCTTTTAGTGTGTCTACTCCTATTGGTGAGTCTATTCTAACTGAGTGTGATGGTTGATTGAGGCATGTAACTCGAGCTATGTATTTATAAGGTAAGTAATAAGGCCGCGAGTAAAGTCTCTTTTTGGGTTTGACTAAAGAGTAGTAAGTATCATCTAACTCTCATGATAAAAGGCAAAGGAAGAGGTTTTACTTAGGATGAGTTAGAGTATAATCGAACCAAGATATGAGTTGTATGTTGAGGTATCTTTGTGCTAGTAAAGAGCTAGCATAGGTATTGAATGGAAGGAAAGAGTAGTCATGAGATGATAAATCTAAGCTAGGCTTATGATTGTGAAGATTGAGCCCCATGTTATATAGGGGATATGAATATAACTAGGCAATAAGATGTAATGAATGGGTACATAGAACTTGGGTCATGAAAGGATATGAGGTGGTGAACTGTAGTTAGATAGACAGTGAGATAAGGAACAATTACTTGTCATGAGGTCTTAGTAAGAGAGTGTTTCTTAATTTCACCTAGTAGTTGTAAGTTGGTAAAGTATGTGAGAAATGTGTGATGTGCGTGTTAGTACTAGACTCTAATCTTTAATTTGAGATGAGTGGTGTGAAGAAAGAGAGGATAACATTATAAGTGTGATAGTGTTAGTTTTAAGATTTGATCTAGTAGGCTTGACATGGCGTATTAGAGTGATTAAGCTATTGACTTTTGAGGAGTGTGTGTTACAAAAGTGGGGGTATGTGAACCTTAGATGTAAATTTTGAATTAATTTTAAGTCATTTGATAAGAAGAGGCTTATGTGTGTATTCGAGATAGTATAAAGTTGTATGAGGCTCTAATTTTATGAGTTGCTATGGGTAACTAGTTAGTATCCTTTAGCTACTAATGTGGACCAGGCTGGATGTGATTTTTTCTTTTTATTTAGCATCAATAAGAATTGGGTCGAAGGGAGTTGTACATTGATAATGATGAGTCTCTTATTATAGTTTAAATTTCCTTCCTTTAGGTATATATGAACCAACTACATAAGTTTTAGCGGGCTATGAAGGAGAATTCAAACCATTAAGAGTTGAGTAATGTGACTTTTCAAGTTGATGCAGGTAATGATTATTCAAAGACTTCTATAGAAATAGTAAAGAGTTAAGAGGAGTATCTTAGAAACGAACCCTAAAAGGAATCTTAGTACCTGCACTTGGAGAGTTCAGTAGACATGCCATTAACATTTTCCAAGTATTAAAGAAAAGTGAATATAGACCAGTTTAGAGAAGGTGGAATAGGTCTATATCCTTAAAGTGTCTGCTTCAGACCTAAGGGGGAGATGATAAGTTGAGTAACCAAGCCGAGTGCTGAGGATCAGATAGTGATATGTCTCGAAAGAGTTATGGTGATATATAAATCCATTCCTATTCTAGCATATTCCTCAAAATTTAATCTTTATAACATCCTGTTGATGTGTCGTATATTAGCATTATGTCCATGATCTATGCTTATACACTTCACACATATTCACACCTATGTTTATCTCCATGAACTTATGATAAGATCTAAAGAACTAGAGAAATCATGTTCCACCATGAATATTCTCTGATTAGATTTCCTGAATGAATTGTGCTTATGATCTTTTGCTTTAAGCTTCCCAGTGATCCTTTCTTATAGTGATGTTGATGATAATAGATAATTTATGGTAGATGGGAGAGCGTGGGTGTTCCTTATTATGATATTTGTGGTATGCTTATTCTATTTAATGCTATAGACGTGAGGAAGAACAAGATGAGATCTTATTGTGTGAAATAGATAGGTAAGAGTATTTTGGTGTACTTCTTGGTAGGAGTTAATGGAATTGATGGTGTAAAGATGCTAAGATTGACATGACAATTCTTAAGAGATGTTGACTTCAAAGAATCCATAAAGTGATTAGAATAATAGGATTGAATTAGTGGTTGTCGTTATGTGAGTGATTGGAAGAGGCTAGTAATATCCTCTTGTAAAGTTTTCAAGTAAGTGTATTGGGATGGTTATAGAACTAGGCTTGAATGTGGTATTGATGGAATGTGGATGAATGCGTGATGCATTAGGTGCTTCTTGATTTGGACTCGAGGTTAGTTGAATATAATGGAAAGGAGTAGTACTCTTGAGATGAGTTTCTCTATAGAAGTATAGAATATGAAGCTAGTGGTTTAGATTAGCATAATTATATTATGTGAAATACCTCGTTACTTAGCATTAGGATTGAACATAATAAGAGCATGCAGTTAGACTTAGATTCCTAGGCCTTAGTGAAAGTAGTCATATGTATCCTTATGGGAGTTATGAGTTGCAGCTGAGAAATAGTTTTATATATAAAGAAGAGTATTTAAGCTCGAAAACTATCTGTCATGTCGCTTAATTCATAGTGGTCATATTCTTATATCAGGCTTATAAGCCTCATTCCCAAAATTGAGAAATTTTGATGAAAGTGTTGGAGATTATAGCCCTCCTCTCATTTTTGCTTCAGTGTCGATGTTGAAGGTAATGTTCCTATTCCTATCTCTAAGATAGTACCTCCCTGAGTTTGAGTAATTGAGTGAGTTATTCACAAGCTTGACTCTTTGAGTTCTTTAATTGTATTTCTGCCTTCCAACGATGATATTGATGGTAATATTCCTTTTCCTATCTTAGGTTTATGTTCATTCTGAGTTTAAGTATATGATGAGTATTCTTGAGTCCGAGTAATGATGGATTAATTGTTTTAGTGTTTGATTATCTGAGTTGTTGATTTGTGCTCGTGCCTTTTGCAATTTCCTAGCTTGGTCATTATTCGAGGACTAACGATCCCATGGGGGATATATTGTAACACCTTGACAATTTTTAACCTAAGACCTAGCCACTGTTCATATGTGTATGGGATTGTACCATATGATTCATAATTGTATGCATGTGTGGAGGTTAATTCTTTAGTGTGAGAATAGATTTTGTGATGAATAAGATCATAAGGAAACTCTAGCACAAAGTCGAGTTGAAAGCTTCTACCGATTGAGTTTCAGAAAAATATTTTACTTGTGTCAACTTCAAAATGATCATATCTCCTAGAATATAACAAATTAGGTGGATGATTACCTATTAAATTAAATTTTATTGAGTCCTCTTCCCAATGCCACCAAGTTTACCTCATTTCAAATTGGGAGTAAAAAGTTATGACCAATTTACTAACGGCTGTTAGATCATCAAAAGTTATGGGTCAACATTACGACTCATAGAGTTTTGTAAGTCGTAGAAATGACCCGTAGAACCTTTGAACACATACAAAAATTCTAGTATTTGGGGTCTTTTCTACTAGTCTTGATTACGACTCATAGGAATTCTTACGACTCATAAAAGGACTCGTAGAACCTCCAAACATTTAGAAAATTTTCCAAAAGTAAAGCCATTCCTACGAGTGATGATGATGACTCATCCAAGAGTTCACGAGTCATAGAAATGACTCTTAGGGGAGATTCAAAGACTCATATTTTTAGAGTTGACATGATGAGTGGATCATACGACTCGTCAATATTTCGATGAATCATAGAAACAACTTATACATGGCCAAAATCATATTATTGTGAAGGATAGTTTGGTCTTTTTCCACCCTTTTCCAATCAAAACCTCGAAGTTTTGGAACTATTTTGAATCCCTTAATAGTACTCTATATGCCTAAGCCCTCATTAACACTTATTTTATTTGAGAGCAAGGAATGGAGAAGCGAAAGAAGCTAGGGTTCAAGCATTCACTCCCATCTTACAACTTCTGGTTGTTCTTCAAGTTATAGGTATGTAAGGCTACCCATAATATGGATTGAGTTCATGCACGTGCGCTATATCTAAATTTCTTGTTGATGAGTTTGAGTTGAGTTTTAACCTAGTTCCTTGAGTCTGATTGAATTGGTCCTTCTTCTATTGAGTTTCATATGATGATGTGTTGTGAGTATCATTATTCTATCTCTTAAAATATTGAAACTGTTGTTCATGGCTACTTCCCATGAAACCTTACTGAGTTGATTGTCATAGTTTTACTATGATTATTTTGAATGGTAATTAATGTTTTTCATGCATTGAGAAAGGTATGGTTTTTTAACTTATTTGAAGTATAATTTATTGAGTCTTAAAGAAGGATTTGTAAATATTTTGAAAGACAATGAGTTGAGTCTGAAAGGTTATTAAATTTCTATTATTTTGAATATTACATCCTACACTCTTGAGCTCGGAGTGTCTCATAAACTTCTTAGAAGTTATCATGTAAGACGGATAATCTACGATACTATCAAACAACTCTAAGGAAGGAATAATGTGATACCCTATAGTAGGGAAGGTTGGAAATAGGGTCATGAGAAGTCGGAAGAAGTTGGAGGCCAAGTAATGAGTTGTAGGACTCAACTTACCTACGTAAGCTATTAACTTAGAAGTTTTACACACTTGAGCTACTTGAGTACATACCAAGCTTGCGTAGCAAGGATTATATAGGTTTTTAAATAAGACGAGATTACGAACTCGCAAGAGAGAGAAAAGGATGACATGTGGAAGCAAGAAGAAAATACCACGTAGAAGCAGGAGGAAGTGCCATGTGGAAGAAGCTGACGCAAGGAGGTGACCCACCTACCTTCTTAGGGGGGGGTAGACCCCACTGCCATATGGCAGCCCCTCATTGGCCGCATGGATGGGTTGTCCCAATAGGGGCTGGACACGTGTCAGCCTTAGGGGCTGACATGTGTCACCTCCTAAGACAACATATATATGTATGTTATATGACTCTTAGATTCATTCTTTATCCAAAAACAAGAACAAAAAAAGGAAAAGAGAACTTAGAGACTAGAGAGAGCAGCCAGGGGTTTGAGCAAAAAAAAGGTAAGGCCTAATTTCGTTCTGTGAATTAATTATTTAAGGTATCCTACGGTGATATAGCAGTTTTTAATAATGTAAAATTTCATTTTGGGGGCAGCAAGGAAGATATACAAACAATCCGCTAATTTTCAGCATGTCAAGAGAATTTCCGAGACAAGTTTTAGCAAGTTTTAGCAAGGTATGGATTGGTTCTCTTCTCCCAAGTTTTGGTAAGGGTTTGGAAATGATATGAAGGTGTTAATAATATAAAATTTCTTTTTTTAGAAGCATCAAAAGGGTAACAAGCAGCCACGAAATTTCAGCCACAACTAGAGAACTTCCGAGGCAAAGTTTGGCAAGCTTTGGCCAATTTTGGGTAAGGTAATGATTTTCCTTTCAATTTCGAGTTTATTGTATGGTTATGGATGTATTAAACATCTTATATGTGGATGTAACTATAAAAATTGCACAAGGATGCTTGACGTTGGAAACAAACTAAACTAAGGCTGTCATAGTTAAATCGAATGTTGAGTAGGGTGTTGTGGGTGTTGTGCTGGGCTTGCAGGTGCTTTTATTGTATGTTTCAGGGATGGAAAATGTTACAAAAGGTGTGTGGGAGTTTCTGGTTGCAGCCACACGACCCTCCATTCCGTACGGTTAAAGATTTTATGAAATAGCGACTAAAAACCCTATTTTGGTCTCGTAGTTTTAAGCAAGTTGTTGGAAGCTTGTATTGCGTAATGTTGCCATATTTTATTTATATATGATCTGCTGATTGTTATTGTTGGTTGTCTTCTAAGGTTTTGTGGTTAAATTGGAAGTTCGGATAGGGCAAGTTATAGAGGAGATGCTGCCCAATTTCCATTAACTCCTTAACTAACTAAAAGACTAGTCGAGACTAGTCGAGAAAGACGGATAAGGAATTGATTCCTATGGGTTCTTGGTTGTGGGTTTAGGGGATGGAGATTCAAAAGTCACTAACCCTAGTATTAATTTCATGTTAAATAGGTTAAAGAAGTAACGAAGCAAGCTGGGATGCGATTAACCCATAACATGTATGTAGAGCTATTCTTCTTTTCTTTTGGCATGTCTTAGGTATAAGTTATGAATAGTTTGTATATGAAATATGGGGATAATTCCACTCGTGAAACTCCAAGTGTAATTCATAAACTTTATTCACTTTGTGATGTTAAGACTCCCATAATAGTTGAGTTATTGCCTTAAAAGCCTGCTAGATCATAAGCAGTTGTATATGTAAGGCATGTATCTTCTTCCTTTTGGAATGTCTTAAGTATAAATGCAATGGCATATGATATGAGGTGGAGGTAGTTCCCATTATAAGCTCCGGGTATAACTTGTGACTTTTATTCATTACTTGATATTAGAATTCTTAAAGTAGTTGAACTACTACCCTCAAGTCTCCTATCTGATGAACAATAATTGAATGTATCAGCTCCTATTCCTAATGTCTCTGCAACAACAGACGTCTCTACTTCCATAAGCTGTTTAACCTTATCTCGATAAATGTCAACGATTCTTGAGACTCCAGCTAATATGATCCCTAACAGTGTTTAGAAGGTACTTAAATGATTACTACTCTAGTCTTCAAGTGACGGTTCACTTGACTGTTTCATCGAGTCTCTGATGATGATGTAAATTGCATATGGTTTCCCACTACTCTACTCGTGCACGCTATAACCCTTCTTTCTCTGAGTCCCATAGAGGGGTCGGGAATGCAGTCGTACCTAGCTTTACTCTTCGCTCACCAAGTCCCAGGCCGGTTATATATATATGTAGAAGTATACGATGATGAAATGTCGTATATGATGAAGTAAAGTATACAATGACGCTGTATGTGATGATGCTCATCACCGCATCCCGGGCTATTTATGTATATGCTGATATGATGGAAAATGTGGATCGGGCTGTACGTTCCTTAGCATTGTTTTAAAATATGGATCGGGCCGTACATTTCTCGGCATTATTTGAAAATATGGATCGGGCCATACGTTCCTCGACATTATTTTAAATTATGGATCAGGCCGAACATTCCTCAGTATATTTTACTATATGATAATGACACCGAGTCCCACAGTGGGTCAGTTGCGGTATGACATGTACACCACTCTTTAATCGAGATGCTTATTAAAGGGCCAAATATGATAGATAGGCATACATATGAAAACATAGTAATGCACTTGTAATGTATGAAATGATGTTGTATATGATGATATGGTAACACCGAGTCCCACAGCGGGCCGGGATGGATACGTGAGGATGATATACATGCCCTCTTTTCATAAGATGCAGGTATAGTGAATTGTTAACTGTCATACCTATTTTTGCATCCCTATTTCAGTTGTTACCTCAGTTATGTTATGTTATGCTTTATATATTTAGTACATATATCATACTAACTTCCCGTTCTCCAAGGGGCTGCGTTTTATACCCGCAGGTACAGATGTTCATTTTGGAGATCCACCAGCTTAGGGTTTCCACTCAGCTATATTAGAAGTGCTCTACTGTTCCGGAGCCTAACTTTTGATGCTGGTCATTTGATGTATATATTCATTTATTCAGGGATATGGCGGGGGCCCTGTCCCGCCATATGATACAGTTAATATTTGTAGAGGTCTGTAGACTTGTGTATGTGGGTTGTTTGTAAGTTTGTTCAGTTGTGAATGTTTTTATGTTATGGCAGCCTTGTCGGCTTGCATGCCCTTTCATAATATGATACGAATAAAAGAGGCTACACGTACATAAAAATGTTATTACCCACTAGGGTTCTCTTATGTATAGTTCTTATATTTGACATTTATGTATACGGGGGTCCAGGTCGGATCCCAGTCGTGGCCTACGAGGTTGAGTCATGACAGAAGTGGTGTTAGAGCAGTTTGTCCTTGGAATGTCTATAGACCATATCTAGTAGAGTCTTGTCTATCGGTGTGTTGTGCACCACATCTATAGACGGGGGGATATAGGACATTTAGGATGTTACTTTCTTTAGATCTAAGATAATGTGATAGAGACAAGTCATAGGGAATAAAATTCCTCATACTAACCTGTGATTTCAGCAGAAGGACAACATCGATAGGAGAAGTGACCGGTGATATTGGGAGTTATAGAACACATAGGTAAGTAAAGGAACGAAAGATATACGTCAGGTAAGATGTTGAAATACGATTAACATATGAAGTTGAAAAGTGAAAGGAAAGGTATACAAGAAAGTACAAAAGGTGCAGTTTGAGTGGACATACGAAGTAAGTCCATTTTCATACTGTTAATTGTGGGAACCCTATGTGGTTGCAATATGATATGATATGAATATATATGTTGGCCCTGTGAGGTATTGTTGGCATCTTCTGCATGCAGGTGTTGAGATGGTAAGAAATATAGAGAAAACTCTGCCCAAAGTTTCCTAGAAATAAAAGGAGGAAGAGATACAAAGTTGTAGTACGTCTTGCCCATAATAAGGATGATATTTGACTAAACTATGAGTATGGCTAAACTCGAGAAATGAGTTAATTGCTGAATTAATGACAATAGAAACTAGGAGGTCGATACTGGTATGGTATAACGAAGTTGGAAAAGACATGTGATCCAGAGAAGATGATTTAGAGAAGACTAATAGATCTAGATAGAACGATATATTAAGGCACCGACTGAATTGATACACAAGGATAAACTATGATGAGCTATAGTTAAAAGAAGTAACAGTATGATTAACACAAGAGTATAAGGGAAAAAGAATTGTGACGGATATAAAGTGTTACTAAGACAGTTTGTGAGACATTAAGAATAAGACAAACTAAGAAGGGTAAATAACCCATAGTAAGAATCGGGAAGAAGGTCAAACAGTGTTATACTATGGGAATGAATGCGAACAGGATAACATGTGAATATAACGAAGATCGTTATGAGAATTAGTAAAGCTTAGTATGGAAGTAGCTAAAATGTATGATGTGGTCCATGTGATTGGAATATAAAAATAGGTATGAAATGGAAAAGCGAGCTATGGAACAAATAAGGAAGACTTATCAAGTTCTGTAAGGAAAGTTTGAAATAAAGGTTATATGACGACAAAAGGATAGCTAGTGTAAGGAAATAAAGAGTAATATGGAATTTCTTGTGCACAAAAAAATGGATATAAGCGGGAGAAATGATAAGGAAGTTCTAACAGAGGCATCCAAGATAGACATAAGTAACTGAATATGAGGACGGAACGAAAGGAGAATGTATAGTTATAAATTTAAAGGGGTAGTGCAACAACATGGTGTTAAGGTAGACCTATTATTGAGGCAAGCGCGATATGTTGTTGAGAAAGTGAGCATCGGGCGCACGACAAGGGTGAAAACTCATGAGGCATAAAAAAGTATTGTGTATACGTGACTCGACTACCAATAATTAGATTGGATCAACACCTCATGATTATGTTAAGATGTCGTACATGGGCAACCAAAGGTATGGATGATATAAAGGAAGGTGTAGATATGGTGCAATATACTAAATGTGTTGGAAAAGAATCATACGCATTTGAAAATTGGAAATAAGGACGTAAGGTAGAACACAAACAGATAGTGACATGGGTACACCCTAAAGGGGGGAAGTGGCTTCAGGTGAGATCCCATACTTGCAAAGTTAACAATATCTAAAAGCCAGTAATGAATGGATAGAAGCCCTGATACCGGAGACAGTGTTGAGAATTATTAGTAAGGACCTTGAATAGTATGACATCAAAGGATGGGTGCATACAAAGGGGATAAACACGACAAGAGAATCGCAATGGGAACTTAAAGATATTATAAGGGATAACCGGGCTACACTCGACTAAAGTTTAAGGTGTTGGCAACCAAGTTATTGGCTACTGAGGTAGATGACATATAGGTAACGAACGCAAGAGGATAACAAAATATCTCTTATATTGTGATATGAGAAAACTTAAGAGTAAGTGAAGGAAGCGAAAAAAGTATGACAAAAGAGACTGTAATTGCGTGTTAGTACAATGACACAGGTAGAGCAGAGTAAGCCAAGAGCAGGAAAGACTATGACTAAAATGGAACGCACTTCGTGCAAATTGCACAAGAATAGTTGTGCAGCCTACAAACATTGGTATACTAAGAATAAGATCAGGTGATTACTCGATAAAAGAATGTCGATAATAGCAATGTGATTGCCATATTTAGAATCTATTAAAGAAAAGTGTAAGATGGCTCAGGGTAGAACTATTAAGATATAATCAGTATTAAGGACAAAAGTCATAGTGAAGTCCTGACCTTGACTGAAGGAGGTAAGACACTAGTATAACGACGCTAAGGCATTTTATGGACTGGTCTAATCATATACTCACATTTGGGTAAAGATTATGATATGATGTGTGATAAAAGAACCAGAAAGAAGATTTGAGTAAAAGCACAATATAACATGCCTAAAGTGTTACAAGCTGTATTAAGAGGAATTGTACAATAGCTTAAACAAAATTGAGCATCAGAGGCTTGATAGCCTATTATAGAGGATGAGAATCCCAACTCGGGAATGAAAGGCAAGTAATATAGGTTATAGTACAGGCTGACCTCATATTCTACAAAAGTATGAGTTCATATGAGTTATGGTAGATGGGCTGACAGAGTCAACCCATTTTCTTCCAGTTAGGAATGCATATCCAGCTGAGAGTTATGCGAGATGACATAGCAAGGAAACAATAAGATTTTACGGAGTTCCCACATCTATTATCTTAGACAGGGAAGTTCAATTTACAATTAACCGCTGAAGATCATTCCGGAAGGGATTAGGAACACAGGTGAATCTTAGTACGACATTTTGACCTTCGATTAATGGATAGGCCCAGAGGGGATCCAACAAGTTATTGATGAAGTAAAGTTTATTCAGGAAAAACTATTAATAGCCCAAGGTCAACAAAAGTCATACGCAGATAGTCGATATCGACCTTTCGAGTTGAAGTAGATGAATGAGTATTTGTGAAAGCGTCACCAAGGAAAGGTTTAATAAAATTTGGAAAGAGGAGGATACATTGATCCTTATCATATCATTCGTAGAATAGGCAAAGTTGCCTATGAGTTGGACCTACCATCCGATTGGAATAAATACATTCAGTTTTCATGGATTAATGCTCCGCAAATATAAAAGAGACCCTCCCAGAATATTCTCTGTGGATGAGGTCCACATAATAGAGAAGTTACCCTATAAGAAGTGACCTATCTCCATCTTGGGTCGGCAAATTAGAAGGTTACAAACTAAGGACGTGGCTCTCATCAAAGCGTGTGATTAGACAAAGATAGAGAAGAAATATCCGTATGGGTTCCCTACATCTACAGGTAATCTAAACTCCTAAATCAATGGTGTTGATGAGTAGGAGGACTATGGATAACAACTAGTATAGAGAATTCCCAAAGTCTTGGTAAGACCTCATAAGATTAATGAACATTCGAGGATGAATGTTCTAAAGGGGGGAAGGATGTTACACCCCACACTCTTGAGCTCGAAGTGTCTCTTAAGATTTTTAGAAGTTATCATGTGAGAAGGATAATCTACGAGACTATCAAACAACTCTAAGGAAGGGAGAATGTGATACCCCATAGTAGGAAAGCTTGGAAATAGGGTCATGAGAAGTCGGAAGAAGTTGGAGGCCAAGTAATGAGTCGTAGGACTCGACTTACCTACGTAAACTATTAACTTAGAAGTTTTACACATTTGAGCTACTTGAGTACATACCAAGCTTGCGTAGCAAGGATTATATAGGTTTTTAAAATAATATGAGATTACGAACCCGCGAGGCAGAGAAGAGGATGACATATGGCAGCAAGAAGAAAGTGCCATATGGCAGTAGGAAGAAGTGCCATATGGCAAAAGCTGAAGTGAGGAGGTGACCCACCTACCTGCTAGGAGGGGGTGGGCCCCACTGCCATATGGCAGCCCCTTATTGGCCGCATGGATGGGTTGGCCCATTAGGGGCTAGACACGTATTACCCTTAGGGGCTGACATGTGTCACCTCCTAAGACAACATATATATGTATGTTATATGAATCTTAGAGTCATTCTTTATCCAAAAATAAGAACAAAAAAAGGAAAAGAGAACTTAGAGACTAGAGAGAGCAGCTACGGGTTTGAGGAAAAAAAAGGTAAGGGATGATTTCATTTTGTGAATTAATTATTTAAGGTATACTATGGTGATATAGCAGTGTTTAATAACGTAAAATTTCATTTTGGGGGCAGCAAGAAAGATATACATATAGTCCGCTAATTTTCAGCATGTTAAGAGAACTTCTAAGATAAGTTTTAGCAAGGTATGGATTGGTTCTCTTCTACCACATTTTGGTAAGGGTTTGGAAATGATATGAAGGTGTTAATAATGTAAATTTTCTTTTTTTAGCAGCATCAAAAGGGTAACAAGCAGCCACGAAATTTCAGCCGCAACTAAAGAACTTTCGAGGCAAATTTTGGCAAGCTTTGGCCAATTTCGGTTAAGGTAAGGGTTTTCCTTTCAATTTGGAGTTTATTTTATGGTTATGGAGTGTATTAAGAATCTTATATGTGGATGGAACTATAAAAATTTCACAAGGATGCTTGACGTTGTAAACAAACTAAACTAAGGCTGTCATAGTTAAATCGAATGTCGAGTAGGGTGTTGTGGCTGTTGTGTTGGGCTTGAAAGTGCTTTTATTGAATGTTGCAGGTATGGAAAATTTTACAAAAGGTGTGTGGGATTTGATGGTTGCAGTCACACGACCCTCTATTCCGTATGGTTAAAGATTTTACGAAATAGCGACTAAAAACCCTAATTTGGTCTCGTAGTTTTAAGCAAGTTGTTGGAAGCTTGTATTGCGTAATGTTTCCATATTGTATTTATATATGAGAAGCTTATTGTTTTTGTTGGTTGGGTTCTAAGGTTTGGGGGTTAAATTGGAAGTTCGGATAGGGCAAGTAGTATATATAAGGCCTGTCTCTTCTTCCTTTTGGAATGTCTTAAGTATAAATGCAATGGCATATGATATGAGTTGGAGGTAGTTACCTTTATAAGATCCTGGTATAACTTATGACTTTTATTCATTACTTGATATTATAATTCTTAAAGTAGTTGAACTACTACCCTCGAGTCTCCTATCTGATGAACAATAATTGAATGCATCAGCTCCTATTCCTAAGGTCTCTGCGACGACAGACATCCCTACTTCCATAAGCTATTTAACCTTGTATCGATACACATCTACGATTCCTGAGACTCCAGCTAATATGATCCCTAACAGTGTTTAAAAGGTACTTAATATAATTACTACTCTAGGCTTTAAGTGACGGTTCACTTGACTGTTTTATCGATTCTCTGATAATTATGTAAATTGCTTATGGTTTCTTACTACTCTACTCGTGCACGTTGTAACCCATCTTTCTCCAAGTCCCATTGTGGGGCTGGGAATGTGGTCATGCCTAACTTTACTCTTTGTTCACTGAGTCCCGGGATGGTTATATTTATTTATAGAAGTATACGATGATGAAATGTCGTATATGATAAAGTGAAGCATACGATGATATCATATGTGATGATGCTCGTCATCGCATCTTGGGCCGGGTATGTATATGCTGATATGATAGAAAATGTGGATCGTGCTGTACGTTCCTCGGCATTATTTTAAAATATGGATTGGGCCATACATTCCTCGGCATTGTTTAAAAATATGGATTGGGTCGTACGTTCCTCGGCATTATTTTAAATTATGGATCGGGCCGAACATTCCTTGATATATTTTACTATATGATAATGGCACTGAGTCCCATAGTAGGTCGGGTGTGGTATGACATATTCACCACTCTTTAACCGAGACCCTCACTAAAGGGCTGAATATGATAGATAGGCATATATATGAAAACATAGTGATGCATTTGTAATATATGAAATTATGTCGTATATGATGGTATGATGTCGTATATGATGATATGGTAACACCGAGTCCCACAGCGGGCCGGGAGTGATACGTCAGGATGATATACATGCCCTCTTTTCATAAGATGCAGGTATAGTGAATTGTTAACTATCATACCTGTTTCTGCATCCCTATTTCAGTTGTTACCTCAGTTATGTTATGTTATGCTTTATATATTCAGTACATATATCGTACTAACTTCCCGTTCTCCAGGGGGCTCCGTTTTATACCCGCAGGTACAGATGTTCATTTTGGAGATCCACCAGCTTAGGGTTTCCACTCAGCTATGTTGGAAGTGCTCCACTGTTTCGGAGCCTAACTTTTGATGCTGGTCATTCGATGTATATATTCATTAATTTAGGAGTACGGCGGGTGCCCTGTCCCGTCATATGATACAGTTAATACTCGTAGAGGTCTGTAGACATGTGTATGTGGGTTGTTTGTAAGTTTGTTCAGTTGTGAATGTTTTTATGTGATGACAGCCTTGTCATCCTAAGTGCCCTTTTATGATATTATACGAATGAAAGAGATTACACTTACAGAAAAATGTTATTACCCACTGGGGTTCTCTTGTGTATAGTTTTTATATTTGACAGTTATGTTTATGGAGGTCCAGGTTGGACCCCAGTCGCGGCCTACGGGGTTGGGTCATGACATTGAACATGAGTATTTCTAGTATAAACTAGTCTCAATTTACGCACTTTGCGATTGATCAAAGCATGTAGCTCATTTGATAACAAATATTAAAGAAAAATTAAATTTGATTATGAATAAATTGAGATACACAATTACTACAATATTAAATTAAATTGAGATACTTGAGTTTCTTGATTTTTGGTGGATTACATTTGGGGTTTGGGGGGGAGGGAGAATTCATAGACCTAATTATGATTTCATAATTATCATTAACAAATTAGGTTAAGCAGAGCAATACCAAACAAAAAAAATACTTATTGAAAAGGCCATAAAAAATCTAACTCCTAAGGCAAAAGGCAAACTAAAAGATCTACGATGAAAACTTACAAATAAAGCAACAAAAGTCAATCAAAAATTTTCAATTCATAAAATCATGTAGAGATCAATATGCTATATATCAAGCTTATTAAAGTTACATAGCTAATGTAAGTTATGTACCTTCAAAACTTTAGCAATTGAAAATTATCATGAGCCTCAAGCTACGATATATTATATGTCTTACCGGGCAGTGAAAGACTTCTAATAACATGGCAATTTCGTATCTATGTTAAAAAAGTGGACGATAATTTTAGTATCAGGACTCTTTTTTCGCGTAGAACATAACAACACTATTTTGGGAATTTTCTCTTATCATATATTTTAGGACTCCTTAGTTTTTCAAGATTGCAGTCAATATTATAAAAATAATTAATAATAATTTGACGAAAATAGTAAATGACAATTTTGCCCAAAGAAAACTCTTTTAATGAATGACAAAAAATTCAATTATTATTTTAAAGGTCTTCTTGCTTTTAATATAATATGTATGTATATATATATATATATATATTAATGATATATTTTTTTGAAAAAACCTAACATGGCAAAGACCATTTTTTATTAAATAAAACAAATATATAGTTGGCTAGAAGCCCAAAAGCAACGAACACAAAAAAATAAAATACAAATATTCATTTAAATAAGGTAATTGATACAGAAGTGTTAGTATATTATGATTTCTTATGTAGATCAAATAAGGATTTTAATTAATTTTAAAGTGCTACATATATTAGGATAATAATTAGAGGAAAGTAGTAAAAAGACAATATTGTATAAGGCAAAGTCTTTTAATGAAGGGAAGACAATGCAATCAATATTTTAATGGTCTTTTCGCTTTTAATACAGTATAGATGATTGTTTGAGATAAAGTTTTGAGGCGATTTGATGGAGTTTGAAAGCATATTTTTAAATATAAAAGCATGATAATTTGAGATGGGATTGAGTTTAGAAAAGGGCTCAATGAGACCATATGAGATGATTTGAATATTTTACCTGATAGATATGAGCATCATATATTTTTAGAGTATTATCGAACACCGATTTGGATAAGAGTATACATAACTCAAACCCCATAAATTACGTAGACAACGTAGGAGAGGAGGAGATTGAACCGTTAAAGTTGGATGTTTCCTCTTCAGTCCCATAACTTGATTGATTGTGGATCCAAGTTTTGTTGATTTTTCCCCTATCTTGGCAAAGTATCAGATGGACGTCAATGATGTCGGCTCATTGTACCATCACTCACTCATATGGTGATGGATGTTGGTTAAAGAAACTCCCTAATAATAATACAAAATGAAAGATTTGATTTGATTGAGATTGCATATAGTTCAGTTGATTTGAAAAATTATGATGGAGTCGATTAAAAGACATTGCATATTTTTGAACTTGCATCTTTATTGAGTTGATTTATTTTCAGAGTTAAGTCCCTTGAGTTGAGTATCTTTGAGTAAGTTTCCTTTCAGCTATATTATATACTCGTACATTCCATGTATTGAGGCCATTTGACCTGCATCATTTCATGATACAGATATCAGGTATTAGAGATTCTTGACAGGCGCTACGTTGAAGATCATTTCTATTCTTGGCTTTTGGTGAGTCCTCCTAGTAGTAGAGTTATTCTTGAGTTATTATCTTTTATTTTGAGTATTTTGTTTGGGGTAGTCATGAGCTTGTCATTGACACCTTCTTGATAGTGATAGAAGCTGCATAGACAGATAGATGATAGTGTAGAGTAGATGTCTTGGTTTTTGATAACTATCCTTATGATATGAAGTTGATTTGAGATTTATTTTAAATAAATTATTCTAATCAAAATATTGATTTGGTTATCCCACTTGAATGTTTTTTAAATTCATTTTGAGTCTTCCACTAAATGATTGAATGTATGATCGGACCAAGTTATTCTCTTAGGGACCAACAATGGTCTTCGATTCCCGACCACACCTAGGGTAACCTCTCGGGGCGTGACAAAATTGTTGGTTAAAGAGATTCTTTGTAAATTTGAATATTACAAATAATTCTAAGGGTCCCATAATTTTATATTGCGACTGTTAGGCTATTATCGTATATACGAAGGATACTAAGTATCACAAAAAAATCAAACACATTGATATCAAGTATAACTTTGTGATAGACATAGTAACAATTGGAGAAATAAATCTACAATACATTCCTACTCGTGAAATGATAGCTTCGCCTTTTACGAAAGCAATATCTAGAGACTTATTTGAGAAACATGTTAAGGCTCTAGGTTTTGCGTAACATATGATATTATATATATATTGTAAAAAATGTGTTTTTATAATATTCTCATTAATATAAGACTATGAAATTTATATTCATTTCTCATATGCATATGATAATATTTAAGAAATAAAAGGTGTAAGACAAGTCACGAGATTGACTCTCTAACACGAGCAATCGCCTCTTACGTTAAAGAACATGAAAGATGATTTACACTACCATGATATTCCTTGTTTTATTATCCATACAAGAATCTCTATAAGAAAATGAGTTTGAAGATAATTAAAGAGAGAAACTCAGGTTAGACATCTAGAGGTGTCTAGACAAAGGTTTGTACGATGTTTGATAATTAAATTATGAAATACATGCACCATTATAAGGTGAAAATATCATAGCACGTGTTTTATACCACATGGTATCGTGTCTTGAGAGGGTACCCTAGGCGTGGCCGACACTCGGAGGCCATTTTTGGTCCCAAGCAAACCACTCAGTCCAATCACTCATTTAGTCAAATTAGGGAAAGACTTAATATAACTCGAAAGAATTTTTTTAAACAACAATCTTATATAAGTAAATCGCATCTCATAAAAATAAATCTTATATAAGTAAATCTCATCTCATAAAAATATACTTTTCAAAACAAACTCAAATTAGATATCAACTACAATCTACACAATCTAAGTCTATGAAGCGTCTATCAATTGTCAAAACGTGTAAACACCCTCTAGGTCATTTTCATCTTTCCCTGATATTTTCATCATTTAGAGATTTCCTTTAGTGACCCCAAGCCATATATGACTTGTTGGCACTGAAAGTTCGGTCGCCTGGTCATTCATTTAAGTTTTATACCCGATTCCCTATTTTGGAGCTGTGAGAGTTTGAATGGTTGACTTTGGTCAAAACTCCAGCAAAATGACCTCAGAATGGGATTTTGATGGTTCTATCATCTCCAAAATGGTAAAATTAAGCTAGTATCATGGTCGACACAAGCATCGGAGAAATTGATGCGAATTTGGGGCCAGTTGGCTTTTTCATCTTTAAAATTTGGCCTAAGGTTGACCTTGGCCAACTTTCTTGGTAAAAATGCTCAGATGATTTTTTTAGCGTGTTAGCTTGTAAATGTCGAGTTAGGTCTAGAACGACCTTATGTTTATGTCTCGAGGATTACAGTCTCATTTCGAGCCTTTTTATAGAGTTGTCAAAAATGACACTTGGGTGTGGTACTCATATTTTGTTGATACAATCTCAGATGAAAATTTGACTATTCTATTGAGTCCAAAATATAAAATTTGGTGGGAAAGCATAGTCCATTTGCATGCACGGGATTTCAAACGAATCCTAAGCACACCGTTGGAGAATTTTGGGTCTTACCAAAAGTCTTAGCTACAACAGTTGCTGGTGTTATTGCTTTAGAAACCCTGGTATCGCTAGAGTGACCTTTGCTTAAGCGTCCAGGGCATCGGTTAAGCAAGGAACTCTAGTGAGGTGCCTATCTCTTAAGCATCCTAGGAGTCACTTTAGCGAGGCTCGCTTAAGCGGCGAGGGATCGCTTAACTAATGCTCGCTTAAGATACTAGGGTTCTCTTTAGTGAGGCCCGCCTCTTTTGAGGAGTTCACTTTTTTGATACTAAAGGGCCATTTTAAGACCCATTTTTAGCCTTTTCCTCAAGACTCCAAAAGGCGATTTCTTGAGAGTGGGAGCTTCGATTAAGGTGATTTCAAGTCCTTGGTGTTTGTGGTGATCTCGGATACACGTGGGAGTGTTCAAGGAGCTTCACAAAACATTTTAGTGAGGTAATTTCTTGCAAAAAGGGACTTCCCAAGCTTGTAGGGCTTTAATAGTGTTTTTAATTGTTGGGCCGATTTAGGTTGATTTGAGAAACAATTTGTGCCCCATTTTGGGGTACAAGCTCAATAATGCATTTAGAACATTTTCACAAAGTCATTTTCAAGATTCCCTTCGCGGGTCCCACATCCCATTTAGACCCAACTTTGAGTCCATATCTGAAAATTATAATTTTAGTGTTAAAACATTTGTATTGATGAGGCAATAAACATTTTGATAGCATTGAGGAAATTGAAGTTGATTTTAAAGCAAAAGGCTATCGAAGAGTGGCCTTGGAGTGCGCGCGTTCAACTTCAAAGTAGGCTACGATATTCTTTCTTTTGAGCGAGATTTATGAGGTATTGTTTAGTATAAATAGCTTGTGGTTTGGATTGTATGTGATGGATTAGGTTCAATTCCTAGTTTATAGTCATTTGTCCTGGTATGAGTCTTAGGCTAGGTTGCCTTTATGAGATTTTCAGTCTAATTAGTAAGAATGTTTATTGTGCCTTAGTTTGGCTGTGACTATCCTACCTTAGGTGACTCATTCAAAGTTGATGGTGGTTGATAGATTTGCACCTTAGTATTGATTTTTGGGATGAAACTTAGTTATTGTAGCCATTGTTGGCCAGAAATTTATGAGACTTAGCGTCCTTCTCTATTGTAACACCTATATTAAAGCCTTGGTGTAGAGATGTCCACCAAGTTTTGCTTATGAATTACTGATGGATCCCACTTCTAGATTTAGATCTAGAATTCCCTATGCTTTCTTGTTGCTATTTGGCAGGGCTAGTTGTGGTTATGTGTTTGGGGTTATTTTATGAGTTGTATGTGGAGGTTTTGATTAACTAGTTGAGCATCATTTTCTCAATTTCCTCCTCTTTGTTACCCAATTAGGGTTCGGTTCCCTTTTGAGCCTTGTTGTTGAATTAGAGTAGATCTAAGCCATAGGCCTTGGTTAGAGGCTGGTTACATATGCTAGTCCTATTTCTATGCTCAAAAGGGTAAGGTGCTTATGGAGTCATTATTGTATGTTATTGTGCATATTGTTTGGATTCTGGTAATGGCATGCATTGCATTGGATCATTGTTTTCTCACAGATGTAGTCGACCCCAGTGCATGCATTGGTTCTTGGCATTGATTCGAGAAAGATGGTTTGTAACCCAAACTATTTTATACTAATTTTTGAATGGGGGTTGTACTACCTTTACTACTACTATTTTCAGTGGACTAGAGACATCGTGGATGAGCTTATTTTATTAGATTGATTCATGGCATTGAGGATGCACTCATTTCATAATGGAGGCTCGGTCGTAGAGATTTCTGACCCTTTCTATACTAATTTTACTATTTATCACCGGTCATCGTGATGGAGAAGATTTTATGATTGGGTATGGATTGATATAAGACCTAGATTGGGACCAGGCAGGCATATAAGATCTTTCTCAAGCCCCCCTATGGTGGTCACACCTCTGGTCTAAGAAAAGAAGTCCAATCCTATAAAGATGCATGGGTCGTACATCCTAGCCGGGAGTGGAAGTAGGTGTATATATCTTGGTGTGAGGCACCTAGCATTGATGGTACTATTGGTATTACTACATGAAATTCATTCATATATGCATTATCTATCCCCAGCATAGTTGTTTGCACCTGTCAATAACATGGGATGATGTGCGAGTTTACATGTTTGTGAGTGAACTTCCCAGGCACATTAGGGCTCGGGTGGTATTGTCTTTCTATTTGAAAAGTTATGGCAGTATAAAGGGTGGTCTCTTATTTAAAGGTATTTACTGCCCTTGTTCTTATTTATCTATCTTTTGGTGCAAGGATTTAGTGATACTTGGGCCTTTATATGATATCTGTGTTTACTTCTGTTAGTAGTGTGTTACTTATTTTTTCCCCTTTGCAGTGTGTCATCGTGTTTAGGCCTTGGATTGGCACCACCAGGTACGTCCTTGCTTGTTTCCTATTTTCTCTATTTTCCTTATATCTGATGTTACTTATTGCAGGTTTCCGTATTATTCCTAATAGTTTCTTGTGATATATACTCCTTTCTTACATGTTCTTTATACTTTCTTTATCTTTGGAGCTCAGTAGGCCGATGCCTACTTAGTTCAACTTATTGGTACTCATACTACACTTCTGCACCCTGCAGATCATAGTACATGTCTTCACTACTTATTTGGATATCGTGTGGAACTGCTCTTAGATTGTGGAGACTTGGGTGAACTCTTGGCGTTTAGAGTTGCCTATCTTCCTCTATTTTGGCCTGGACTAGTCTTTACTTGGTATTCGGAGATGGTTTGTACTATTATTATTATTATTGTATATGTATAAACCTTGTACTTCCTTATTTGATCTAGTGGCTCGACTACTACATGATACCAGATCTTGGGGGTGATTTTTTTGTATTGTTATTATACGTCTTTTCTTATTATTATTATTATTATTATTCATTTTTCTTCTTCCACTTGTGATGGTCCATTGCCTTTGGTTGAAGACTGTGGGGTTAGTCTTACCTATAAGTGGGTTAATAGTAAGTTCCATCATGACTTGAGAAATTGAGTTGTGATAGAGTGGTATTCGAGCTTAGGTTCGCCGATATCGTCGGTATAAGAGAAAGTTCCTAATATAGTTTTACAAATCGATACGGAGACGTCCGTATCCTATCTTCAAGAGGCTATGAGGCATTTTAGTAAAACTCTATTCTTGATTCTTATCGTGTGAAACTTCTTTGATCAACCTCTAAATACTTTCTTGGAAATTCATTCCTTCTTAGATGGATAGTATGAACTTTCAGATGGGCTTGGTCAAAACATCAGTACATACTACCAAGGGTCGACAGTATCTATGACTAACTCTGCTCCTTTAGGTTCAACATCGAAGATTCAACATCTTGATGGACGTACACCACATGCAAAAGTATTTTTGGGTGCTCTAAGTTGCTCGTAGCCTAGGGTTGGACTTGTAGGTCCTCAGCAGGATTCTTCGTCAGTCTTTGAGTATGTGATGGAATTTCTAGAATAGAAAGGGCATGCTCCTAAATGGTTACCTATGGAGCGAGACATGCCTCAGTAATTTATTGAGGGATTGATTCTACCGCTTCGCCTAGCATCACAACACTTGATAGATGTTTGGTGTACTTTTCCCCAGATGGGTAGTTATGTGAGGTCTATGGAGCATGTATATATGGAAATTTATAGAGGTGGAGATAGGAGATCCCACTGTCATCGCAATAGAGATAACACCTCACTCCGATGTAGGTATCATCTAGTGAGGGTCAACTTTACTATACACCTAACGGACCCATGGCAGGAGCACCTCAGGTTCCAAGCGGTCCCGTGATAGTGTATGGTACCCATGGTGGACAAAGTTCATGACAAACTTCTCAGGGTTTTCTATCTAGGCATACAAGTTTTTAGACGCATACTAATTAAGCTGGTCCATCTCAGGGGGCTACATTGGGTAGAAAATACTATACATGTGGTGAGTTTAGGCATCTCGGTAGGGAGTGTCCTATAGTCCTAAATCGCAGGTGAAAGGCTCGATAGGATTAGGTTCATAGGGATCAAGGACAACTAGTTAGAGATGGTACCCCGAGTGTTGAAGTTAGTGGTATGGATGTTTAGTTTGAGACAAGGCACATTCTATCCCATGCTTCTGTTGGCCAGACAAAGGACGATGCTTTAGGTATTAATTAAATTTGTTTAAATTTTGTTTCTAGGACTTTCCTTTCTTATAGTGGTTGGGTGTTGGGGTTTTCGTACCCATCGGTGATTACTTGACTTATTAGACTCATCTTATTAGTCTAATAATTTCTCTACTTGCACTTATGTGAGTGTGCTTACTTAACATGATTACTTGCCTATTGTTTGCTATGACAGCTTTACCTGAAACTATGTGTATGTGTTTATCTTCCCTAGGTGATTTGTTTGAGTAGTGGATTATATTGGTGGTATTGTATGTGGCAGTAGTGTAAGAATTATTCCTTGTGGATGTTGAGCTTAGTTGATTTCTCTGTTGGGTTTTCATTTAGCCATTCTAAAGTTTTCTTGGGTTAATTATTTCCCCCTTCCTAGTTTGCCCCTTCATAGTATGCTTAGATAATTTAAGGTTGCTGTCGAGAGAAGGGTAGGTCAGTAGTTGTGGCCCGTGTAGTCTACTATAGATCTCGTTCATGATTTTCCCCTTGTCCGATTCATGTTCTTAGTTTCTAAGGTGGTGAAGTTAAGGTTGGCTCTTCAGATTTTGTTGGGTTTTCTTTTTATGGTAATTTGAGGGTTAGGTAATTGGTTCAGCTAGTTGTGTGATGTGTTGTCAGATGGCTATGTATGAGTTTGGACGATTAGAATTAGAATTACCTTTATTTATTCAAAGTATGGTGATGTTTTATCTTGAAATGTAATGTGAAAAGGGCTCTATTGGATTCATGGAAATGGTGGTCTTCTTATTCTTTTGATCGACTAACAAGTAATGAGAAGGGATGATTGTGGAGTGAGATTTTTCATATTGATGAGTCATGGTTTATTAGGATTGTCTTGGCATGCCCTTATGATTTATGGACTTTTAGGTGGTTAATCACTAAGCCTCATAAATTTCAGTCACAGACTTGTTTTACTTTACAACCAAGACTACCTTCAATCTCGATGATTCCGTGTTGTGCCTTGATTCTGCCAGTAAACTACAGTGGGTATGTCGATGGTTTAAAGAGTCAGATTGTTGATTTGGGTCTTCTATTAGGGTGTTTTTTGACCAATTCAGACTTTGGCGTCCAGGGGCGAACTGAATTTCTCTTAGAAAGCTCAGCTTCAGAATTGAGTCAAAGTAATTTGCGGGATCATATCTTTGTTTCTTGTTAAGGGTGCGAGGTTCGCATGTGTCATTATGGTTAGCTGGCAATGTTCCTTGCATTGTACCTTGCTATGGTTTAGCTTCATTTGAGTCGCTTTTGGTGGGTTGATCTACTTACTCGCTACTTATCGGCTTAACTTTTCTTAAGTTTGAGTAGTTAGCTTTGACTTGCATTGGCGGGTCAACTTTTGGTAATTACAGCGATGGTTCGATTCCATTAGGTCACTTTTGGCAGGTGTAATATGCTAATAAATTGCTTATTGAGTTGGTTTTCCTCTGGATTGGTGGGTTACTCAAATTTACACTTGTGGAGTGGTATATGGACTCATGGACTTAGTTCGATCGCTTATGGGATAGATTCTCATATTGGTTCAGTTTTTTGGAAGTTTCGTTGGCAGCAAAGCGACATTGGAGCTGATCTCAGTGTGATATTTCTACTTGAGGATTTGGTTGTCCCTGGAAGTAGCCTTTTTAATTTTGGAAGATAGACTTCAAAATAAATTAAAGCTATTAATTTTGGGAGTCATTGGATTTGAACATTGGGTTTGTGCCTTAGGCTGAGTTATTTATGTTGTGTTCTTGCCGCTCATCGATGTTCAGGTGGTGCTTGAATTTCCCTCATGGTTATTTGGGAAGTTTTAAGATAGTGCTGAGAATTGTTTCTATGGTTTAGGATGGGTAGGATACCTATGATCACTAAAGAGTCTTGACTTTGGAGTATAAAGCAAAGAATTTGATTTGGGAGTTATTCAATATCTCCTCTTGTCTGTTGATAGCCTAATTCTAAAGAATCTATGTGGTTTTGGTTTATCTTGGGTTATTTTATTGCACTCAGTCAAGTTTGTTCTTGTTTGGAGGAAGTTAATATCAAAAGAGAGGAATTGGAAGTTGGATTGCATTATGAAGAAGAAAAGCTAATTTGGGAATTTTCTCTTAACTTGAGTTCTGGGTTGGCGTTGCCCATCCCGGAAAAGTACCTGTAGGTCTGGTGGAGCTTGCAAACCTAGCTTTCTAATCTTTTCATGCCCTTAGGTTCTTTTCTACCCCTTGACTTTCGATGAGGAAAGTCCTTTTAGCAGTGGATGTTGTAATGACCCTCAAGGTCATTTTCATCTTTCCTTTATATTTTTAGCATTTAGAGCTTTCTTGTAGTGACCCCAATCCATATATAACTTCCTAACACTAACAGCTCGGTCACCTGGTCATTCATTTGGGTTTTATGCCTAATTCCCAGTTTTTGGAGATCTTAGAGTTTAAATGGTTGACTTCGGTCAAAACTCTAGAAAAATGTCCTTAGAATGGGATTATGATGGTTCCATCAACTCCAAAATAGTCAAATTAGACTAGTAGCATGGTCGACACAAGAATAGGGGAAATCGGTGTGAGTTTGGGGCCACCTGGCACTTTAGTGTTTGAAATTTGGCCTAAGGTTGACCTTAGTCGATATTGTTGGCAAACACACTCAGATGAAAATTGTATCAGCACAGTTAGCTTGTAAATGTCGAATCTAGAATGGCCTTTTGTTCATATCACGAGCCTTTCAGTCTTATTTCGAGTCTTCTTGTAGAATTAGGAAAAATAACACTTGAGTATGGGACCCACTTTTTGTCGAGATGAGTTCGGGTAAAGTTTTGACTGTGCCATTGAGTTTGGAATGCCAAATTTGGTGAGGTAGCATATTCCATTTGTGTGCACGGGATTTCGAATGAATCCCGAGCACCCCGCTAGAGAACTTTGGGTTTTTTCAAAGTCTTGGCTGCAGTAG
>NC_077237.1:70655522-70803022 GCF_947179165.1 Solanum dulcamara
ATGGAGGAGATTTTGAAGATGGAGATGAAACTTGTTGAATATTATGTGAAGAAGATTGAACAAATTTATTTTGTCAAAAATTCAAGTCAAATAAGAGAATTGTTGGGTGTTTGCCCTGACTTTCCTATCATAATTGAGTTTTCCTTTTCCTAAAAGGAAAACACAAAGTCTCCATATCTGGCTTGTCTTTTTTCTTGCACGAAAAGATTTATGGCTATAAATAGAGGCTCATTCTTTCTAACTTTGTAGCATCCACAATATTTTAGGGGAGAAACAGTGAGACACGAGTGTTACGTTAATAGTTGTGTGAACCAATTTTTATGTTGAGTGAATTGTGTGATGTTATTTCTCTTGTTATTATGTACTCTATTTTATATAGTGGATTGTTCATCTTCTCTTGTGGATGTAAGTTGAATGTTCGAACCACGTTAAATTATTGTCTCTTTTAATATATATATTTTTTGTCTTTTTACTCATAATCTTTCAAAGTTTATTTTGCTAACTTTCATATGACACTCAATTATTTTGATGCTAACAATGGATAGGAATGGAGGGCGGAGGGAGGATATTGGAGACTGAATTAGGATATTGCAAAAATTTCGAAGATGTTTTCTCAATTATGTAACAAACTTTGTGATGGCAACTAAAGTAACATCGAACCAAACCAAGAGCAATATAATAACAGGACAACACAAAAGTTTAAAATTGGATAATAAGTCAAAAACACATGTCACTCTTTTAAAATAACTAACTTTACAAAAGCTCTTCATTCTTGCTGATATATACACTAAAACAACAAAAACAATTTGTAGCGAAAATAAATATGCATATTAAATTTTTTATGATATTAATCAGTTACCACTAAATTTAATATTACTATAAATTTTAAGAATATGTACAAAAAATGTTAATTATTTTTAAAAATATATTTAAAAATAATTAAATTATTATTGTTTAATAATTACCGCATTTTTATTTTTTTTATATAATGATAGTAATAGCTAGTGTCATATAATCCGTACTAAGATCCAGCCCAAACCAACATTGACATTGTACTTAGGATTATCAATCTATAAGGATAGATCAATAACGAAGGAAAACCTTGAATTAACTGATAAAGTTGCTAGGTAAGACTGTGTACAATACATTCTTGTGGTCAGACCCTTCTTCGAACCCCGCGTATAGCGGGAGCTTTAGTGCACCGAACTGCCAACAATAAGGATAGCTCAATAACAAATAAATTATTCATATATTAATTTTTGCAATTTATACGATATTGAATAGGTTAATAAGAAATAAATTAATCATGAATAAATTCATAAATTCATAAACCCATATTATTATAAATGTATACATAATTAATGCATGAATGATAGAAGATAAAATAACTAATACATATATAACTAAAATATGAATAACTAATTTCTATATAAAATAATATGTAAATTCATTCATAATTAATTTCTACATTATTAATAACAAATAAATTATTCATATATTAATTTTTATAATTTATACGATATTGGATAGGTTAATAGGAAATAAATTAATCATGAATAAATTCAAAATCCCATATAACTATAAATGTATACATAATTAATGTATAAATGATAGAAGATAAAATAACTAATACATATATAACTAAAGTATGAATAACTAATTTCTATATAAAATAATATGTAAATTCATTCATAATTAATTTCTACATTATTAATATCGACATAATTTTAATCAACTATCAAATAACTACTCCTTTCCTTTCATCTTATATTAGATGAACATCTCACGAAAAATATTTATCTCATATTACTTGATCACTTATTAAATTAGCATAAAATTAATTACATTACTTGATCACTTACTAAATCTGCATAAAATTAATTAATTTTTTTCCATTTTACCCTACAATTAATATGAACAAAAAATAAAATTAATCAATTTATTAATAATTTTTTAATTACAATATAAAAGAAGAAATACTAATTGCTTTGTTGATAGCTTATGAAAATTTTCCTATGAATTATGAAATTTTTCTTTATTTAGAAGTGTTTCATAATTAATTCTATAATTCTAATCGACTATTAAATGACCTACTAAATTACCTTGCTGATAGCTTGTGATAATTTCCCTTATTTAGAGGTATTTTTTTCACGTAAGAAGTCTTTTATGTCCTTGTTGCTCTTTTGAATTCTTTATGGTGATCCTTGTTGCTCTTTTTAATTCTTTATTGATCACCATACATTGATGCAACATTATCATTTCACTATTATTAGTTGAATCACAGACTAGAAGTAATCAATTTATTTATAATTTCCAAGAGAAAAAGCAGGGGGTAAAAACAGAGCATTACAGAGATATTTCATATTGAAATAATTGAAAAAAGAAGGAAAAGAAAACAAAGGCAAAACCACTCTTGTCACAGCCTCTTGAAAATCAAAAGAGAACTTAGTTATTATAAAAACAGCCACGGCATATTCAGATAATACTAATTATTAAGTACATACTTATTACACTTTTGAACCAAAGAAAAACCTCACATAACTTGAATTTCCTTAACATCTTTCTTAGACTTGTCACTTCTAGGAATAGTAATTGTCAAAACACCACTTTTCATCTCAGCCTTAATCTCATCAACCTTAGCATCTTCAGGCAACACAATGCTATTATTGTAGTAACCATAGCTACTTGATGACCAAAACTCATCATCTGAACCTTCTTCCTTCTCCTCTTCCTTGTGTTCACCCTTTATTGTCAGAATTCCATCCTCAACCATAATCTTCACGCCCTCCTTGCCTAACCCTGGCACGTCGTAACGGATTTTGTAACTCTTATCATCCTCCTTATACCTTCCCATTAATTGAGAGGGATTCAAGTTTAGGTTATCAAATAACCTGTTGATATTCTCTGTGACTTGCAATAATGCATTTCCAAGTCCTGTTGGTAAATTTTCTGTTCAACAATAAACAAATTTAGAATTTAGAGTGGGTAAATTGAACTATATATAGGAAAAGTAAACCCAAAATAGAATGTGAAATTAAGTAATAAAAATGTGTTTTCTAGAAGAAATGATGAAAAATTTCAACCTATAAGTTTGTATTAAGTCGTACCGAAAAGAGCAGGGTTGTTGCGTCTCCAAAGATTGGCACGGCGTCGTCTCCTTGGAAATAACTTTGATTTATTGCCACTGTCGGAAACAGCTACTTGTTGTTTCTCAGATTTTCCTGCATCAACTACTTGTTGTTCATCGGCGGACTTTGTAGACAAGCGTCGTACAAGTTGAGAGCACCATCTCTGTTTCTGTACATTATTCAGCTGCAGATTCTTCAAAGCTAAGCGTGCCAAAGCCATTACTAAAAATTAACTAATTAATTCTTTGATAACAACACTCACTGGTTACTCTAATTAGCTTGTTGGCTTTCTGGTCTTGCAATTGAGAATTGAGACGATTTATATATTAATAGGTGAAGATAAATATAAGTAGGTTCTAGGAGGAGCTTGATGATGTGTAGGATAGTATCAAAGCTTTGAGAAGTTTCTTGCTATTTCTTCGAGCATAAGAGTCTTCCAGAGACTCCCACTCTATAATATAGTACTACTTTCCACGAATTTTTGCCCCGCAACTACTAATTTATTAACGGGTTATTAATTAAATTCACATTTTTTAATTTATAACTTTTGAGCATAATTGTTTTACTTTTTGAATTCTAGATAAATTAGTATCTTCATTAAGTGAATTGTTTGAAAAAAAATTTATATTTCAAAATATATGAATTATTTAAAGTTTTTAAAAATTATTAAAGTTTTTTTCTTATATTATTTGAATTCTTAAAAAATATCAATAAATGTGTATTGAATTTTTTTCATACTTACCTTTCATTTAATATGTTCCTTAATTACTTTACATTTTATAATAGTTTGGACATAATCAAAAGGATAATCATGAAAATAATTTTTAACTTATATTCATAAATATTTTTCTTAAAATATGTGTCAAATTTCAATAATTCACAACTAAAGTAAAAATCATTCTTTCCATCTCAAAATACTTATTATAACTTATTTTTTGAAAATCAATTTAATTAAATTTTAAAATTAGAAATTATATAAAAATATTATAAGTTATAAATTTTCTCATATATTATGGAGATATCAATGTTTGAACAAACCGTTCGTGATTTCAAAACTTCCAACTTAAGATATGAATATTTTTGGCAATAGTGAGCAAAAGCTTAAAGGGAAACGAACATGACAAACATGACAGACGATTCAAAAATTTGTTTCTCCACTGAAAATGCTTCAACGATGAAAGATTTAAGGAATGCAACTCATTCATCTCTTTGAAAATTTCATAAATATCCTCTTTATAAGATAAAATAGGGTCTGGAGAAGCTTTGAAAAGTTTTTCACAAATCTCTTTTCAAAGGTCGAAAATGCACTTCTTTTTATGGTTAAAGACGAGCTTTTTTTCTTCAAAAGCAAATATAGTTGAACTCGATTTTGAAAGAACTCAAATGATTTAGTTCAAATTAGGAGTCAACCATTTTAAAGTTGGATCATGAGAAGTACATGATGTTTTTTTCCTCGCTCATCAGTTGAAATTGACTTTGTCTTATATTTTGGCCATGCAATAGATTTATCACTAACTTGCGGACTTTTATGTAGTGATCATATTATATGTTCGATGGTATTTTTCTATGAAAAAGGGGTTAGCAAAGTCACTTGACCATGATTAGGAGATGAGAGATTCACGATAATGACATTTCCACTTTGAGATGTTTACGTTCTTGAAGGACTATTAAAGTTTCGAACTTCGACAACTTCTAAAATCAACAGCTTTAGACAGAGTGAGTTTAGGCCTTTTCTTCTTCCAACATTAATTTTCATTGTTGCTTTTTCTTGTTTCCTGAAGAGCACGCTTACTAGATGAAAGAATTTGAGGGAATTCCTCTATATCGATACAAGTATGAACTCTTTTTCCCAAGATGGATATTGGATGTACTAAAATTTCTTCGCAAAATTATCACAGAAGAAAATATCACTTTTGACATAATATAACGAGATATACAAATTCGACAATATTTAAATCCCTCATCAAGTGAACTGGTACGAAGATTGTTTTTAGATAGCTAGAAATATCTTGATGAGAATCAAATCGACTGTCACGACCCCGACCATCGTGACTGACACCCACACTAATCCTCCGGTGGGAGAATCATTCTTACAGCCCAAGTTAACGACATTTACGAGATATACACAATTTGAACATACGAAAGCAGGTTTAAACAATAATAAATACTAAGCTCCCATAAACTCAAAAAACAATCTAGTAATCAACTTAACATGCGGAAATATTCTAGGATTTGAAAGTCATCGTACCAAAACTCTAAAACTAAACAAGTCTAGAAAAGGGAATGCATTTCCCACAAGAAAGTCATTAACGAATAAAACAACGTTTGAACATCTAAGTCCCGAATGAAGGACTAAGATAAATGAGGGAGAGTCCACGGCAGCATGACAGAATAGCTCACTCTTGGGCTCGAACAAGATCACTACTCCTTTAGGCGAGGTCTCTATGCAACTGACTGAATATGCCCTGTACTCAACAAAGACTAAGCAAGTGTAGTATCAGTACACAAAATCAACAGTGTACTAGTAGGATCACCCGGTTAGCCAGTAAGCGGATCATGGACAAGTAAACTCAACACAATAAGCACATATATACAAAATAAGTTAACCATTTTCACTTATTTCAATAGTCAACATGATACAGTTCAATAACCTCAATTCACATAACTTCACGTAAGGGTCCTCTCAGGGGACCTACAAACACTCAACTGGTGTTGGAACGTGACACCCGATCCAAGATTTTTATCAGAATATGACACCCAATCCAAGTGTGTGTCGAAACATAACACCCGATCCAAGTGTGTGTCGAAACGTGACACCCGATCTAATATATGTCGGAATGTGACACCCGATTCCAACATACAAAAATAGCCACAAGTACATTCAGTATTCAATATTATATCGCCAAGAACAAGTTCATCACAAAACAGGCCAGCAAGTGATCATTTCACATATAATATAGCATGTTCCCCTATTCATATATGCATATGCATATCATGAAATAATTTAACAAGTACATAAAACACATACAGGAAAAAATCATCACCTACCTTGAATTCGAGCTTCAACAACCTTAACGTGCAAGAACTTTCCCTTTCCAAGTTCGTTCCGCTAGCTCTTAGTCTAAAACAAGTCACATATATACAAAAGGTCAATACAATGACCTATTTCACATGAATTATAAGATAATTTACCTCCTAGGAAAAAATCCATGATCCTATCTCCACCCTAGGGCTATTTTCCACAATTAATTTTAATTCAAACCCTCCCCCAATGATCACCCATCCTAGTTTATAAGTATTAGGAATCAAAGGATGAGTTTAGGGAGTAAAATCCTTACCTTAAGCATGGAAATCTGTGGAAAATTGATGAAATTCACCCTAGGTCACCTTTTGTTGTTTTAGAAATTGTTTTTCCAGAACTAGACCGTTTTTAGGGTTTTTTCCGACTTAAGTTACGACTTTCCCGCTCTGGCGGGATATGCAAAAATAGTGATCTAGGAGTTTGAGCTCCAAGCCCCCATTTCACAACACACCCCATTTTAAAGATGTATAAAATTATACCATTCACGCCAAGTCCAGCTTTGGGAGTTTTACTCGCCCGAATACGATTCCGTAAAGCCGTAAATGCTCCATATTATCTTGGCTATCTTTTTACCCAACCAAATCAGAGATTTGATGCCCCACCATTTAAAAAGTCACCCTAGACTTCACCTGACTTAGAATTCGTCCAAGTTTGGCGTAGGCTAAATTTTTCTAAAGTTACTACCCAAAGTTTTCTGGCCCAAAATCCTTCCCTATTGGACTATCCATAATGATAGGGACAGGTCATTACAATAGATACCAATTTACCCATCACTCGTCTTCGAGTGACTATCTAAGGAAAATATGACTAAAGTAGAGATAGAGTAGTACCTGTTTTGACGAACAATTAAGGATACTTGTCTCACATGTCCTTCTCAGTCTCCCAAATAGCTTTCTCCAATGAACGATGTTTCCATTGCACTTTAACCATATTTATCTCTTTAGTACTCATCTTCTGGACATCACGATTAAGGATTAAAACTGGCTCTTTCTCATACTGAAGGTCCTTGTCTAACAACATTCAGTCTCATTTAATGATGTAGTCTACATTCCTATGGTACCTTTTTAACATCGACACATGGAACACCGGGTGTACCTCAGAAAAGCTAGGTGGCAAGGCCAATTTATATGTCACTGGCCCTACACAATCAAGAATTTCAAAAGGGTCAATATAGCGAGGACTGAGTTTTCCCTTCTTACCAAACCTCATTACCCCTTTAATGGGTGACACTTTTAGAAGTACTTGCTCACCAGCCTTGAATGTCATATCTCTTATCTTACGGTCAGCATACTCTTTTTGATGACTTTGAGCTGCTAGAAGCTTAGCTTTGATGCTCCTTACCTTATCCTGAGCATCCCTCACTAAGTCCATTCCCAATGGCTCCACTTCTCCAGCTTCAAACCACCCTATGGGAGACCTACAACCCCTTCCATAAATGGCTTCAAATGGTGCCATCTCAATGCTAGAATAGTAGCTATTATTGTAGGAGAACTCATATAAGGGCAAGAACTTATCTCAATGTCCCCCAAAGTCGATCACACATGCCCTCAACATATCTTCGGGCGCTTGGATAATCCTTTCTTACTGCCCATCTGTCTGTGGATGGAAAGTTATACTGAAAATGAGTTGAGTGCCCATCATACTTGACACCATATAGATAATACATCTAAATTTTTAGTGCAAACACTATCGCTACTAACTCTAATTCGTAAGTCAGGTAGTTCCTCTCATGCACCTTTAACTTCCATGAAGCATAAGCTACAACATTTTTATCCTGCATCAATACAACACCCAAACCTGAATGTGAAACATTACAATAAACAATGATGTTTTAACATTCGACTAGTAGGGTCAAAATTGGTGTTGTGGTAGAAATAGTTTTAAGCTTTTGAAAACTCTCTTTGCACTTGCTAGTCCACTCAAATAACATCTCCTTTTTAGTCAGTTTAGTCAAGTGAGTAGCAATAGAAGAAAAGTTCTTCACGAACCGGTGATAATAACTGGCCAATCCCACAAAACTTCTAACCTTAGTCACAAAAATAGGCCGAGCCTAGTTCTTAACTGCCTCAATCTTTTGCGGGTCTACTATCATGCTTTTTTTTTGAAATAACATGGCTTAAAAAGGCAACTGAAGGCGGGTAGAATTTACACTTAGAAAATTTTGCATACAACTTTTGCCTTCCCAAAACACCTAAGACAATTTGGAGATGATCTACATGTTTCTGTTCACTTTTTGAATATACCAATATATTATCTATAAACACGATCACAAAAAAATTTAGGAATGGCTTGAACACCCCATTCATCAAACTCATAAAGGTTGCAGATGTATTGGTTAGCCCAAGACATCACCAAAAATTTATAGTGCCCATACCTGATTCTAAAACCTGTTTTGGGCACATCCTCAAGCCTAATTTTTAATTGATGACACCCAAACCCGAGATCAATCTTTGAGAAGACTGAGGCACCTTACAACTGATAAAAATTTATCAATACGAGGCAAAGGGTATTTATTTCTGATGGTAACCTTATTTAGTTGTTGGTAGTTAATGCACATTCTCATACTACCATCATTTTTCTTGACAAACAACACAGGAGCACCCCAAGGGGAAGCATTGGGATGAATAAATCCCTTATCAAGAAATTCCTGGATCTAAGACTTAAGCTCTCTCAACTCTGACGGAGCCATACGGTAGGGAGGAATGGAAATTGGACCAGTATCAGGTTCTAAGTCAATGCAGAAATCTATATCTTGGTCAAGAGGCATAACAGGCAAGTCTGAAGGAAATACTTCCAGAAATTCGCACACCACTAGAATAGACTCAATAGAAGGAGACTCTACATCCATATTTCAAATGTGGGCCAAATAGGCCAAACGACCCTGCCCTACCATTTTTCTAGCTTGGAGAAAAGATATGACCTTAGCTGGCTTAGGCTTGTACACCCCTTCCCATTTTAACCTTTCCCTCCCCAGGATCGCTAGAGCCATAGTTTTTGCATTGCAATTAAGTAAAGCAAAATAGGGGGACAACCAAGTCATGCCTAAGATCACATCAAAACCTATCATGTCTAAAATCACTAAGTCAACCCAAGTCTTTTATCCCATAAACACCACAGAATAAGCACAATAAACATGAGTGACTATGACTAACTCTCCAATAGGGGTAGAAATATAAATAAGGGGGTGAGTACACTCCCTCCGTATATGTTCCGGCTCTCCACAATTAAAACAACCGCGATCAAAAGATGAGAAGCTAATTAGGAATGATGTTCCCTAACCCTCATGGGCTAGATACTGTTGTAGAGTACCTAAAAAATTGCCAGTAGAAATGGGCAGCACTGATTGAGTTGGTCGGGTTGCAATTACCGGCCTGCCTTCCCCTCTAGAATAGGATCCCTAGAAATTACCTGTGCTCTTGGGCTTCTTAACCAAGTCTTTATCATGTCCATCTCTTCTCACACCTTTAACCATTTTCACAAAAGTCAGTGACTTTGTTGAAACTCTTGCCTGACGAAATCAAATAAGCAGACAACACCTGCAACTCGGGGTTCAACCCCTTCACAAACAACCTAATCCTCTGTTCCTCCATAGTGACTAATTGAGTAGCATAATTGAATAATGCATGAAATTTGGCCTCACAAGCAGCCACTGATAACCCTCCTTGCTCTAGCTCCATAAACTCATCCTTCTTTCGGTCCTTCAAAGTATGGGGCACATACATTTCTAAAAATAAGGCATAAAAATAAACCCATGAAGTGGGGGAAACACTGGCGAATGACACTCTACATAAGCCCTTCACTACTGCTTAGCTTCACCCTTCAGCTAAAATATCATAAACTCCACTCCATGCTAGTGCACTATACCTAGCTTATGAAAACTCTTATAGCAGTCAAGGATGAACTCATAGGCATCCTCATTCTCAGTTCCATGAAGGACTAAAGGTTTGAGCTTTAGGAACTTGGTGAGCATTTCATGCTCAATATCGGTCATCACTGGACCCATGAGTGGTCTGAAGAAGGCATCAGTGCCAACTACCTCATCTGCTAGCTAAGATGTAGTAGCAAGGGGATGAGCAATAGGAGCTAGTACTACAAGCATAGTGGGAATGGCTCTAGTGCTAGCCAACCAACTCAAGAAGGTTGGGTGCAACTTCAACCTCTCAGGTAGTCTCAACTGATAAGCAACCTCGCCAACTTTTTGAACCACTTCAAATGGTCCATCATACTTTGGGATTAAACCACATTTCCTAAACTTACTTGTGATCTGCTTCTAGATTTGAGAAGTAAGTTTGAGCAGCACCCTGTCACCAACACTGAAGTCCAGCGACCTCCTTCGCTGGTCTGCATATTTCTTCATATATTTCTGGGCCTTATGCAAACTGTCTTGTGCTTCAATAAGCACTTCTTGCTTGTCCCTGGCATAAAGGTAAGCAGTAGGACACTTCCCTTGCGTCTTGTGCTTGGTAACATCAAGTGGGTTCATAGGTTGTCTTCCTAGGACCAACTTAAATGGGCTCCTCTCCGTCACTGATGAATTGTGCAAATTATAACAAAATTGTGCACTATCCAGTAGATCAACCCAATTCCACTGACTTACCATCACAAAATGCCTTAGATATTCCTACAACAAATGGTTAATTCTTTTAGTTTACCTATCAGTCTAAGGGTAGTTCGCTGTAAGAATTTTAAATAAGTTCCCATCATGTTGAACAAAGCTGTCCAGAATCGACCCGTGAATCGTTTATCCCTATCACTGATGATATAAGTTGGCACACCAAAGAACTTAACCATATTTTTGTAGAACAAATCCGTAGCAACATCCGACAAACACACTACCGGAGCAGCAACAAAGATAGCATACTTTGAGAACTTGTCCACCACAACCATGACTGAATCCATCCTGTTTACCTTTGGAAACCCACCAATAAAGTCCATCAAAATAGACATCCACGACCTTTCAGGAATAGGAAGAGGCTGTAGCAACCCTGCTTCCTTCTTACATTCCGTCTTATTTAGTTGGCAAACCAGACATGTTTTTGCGTACGCTTCAACATCATCCTTTATTTTTGGCAAATAATACATACGAGACAGTAGTGCCAACATCTGTTCCACACTCGGATGCCCCGCCCATGTAAAGTCATGCACCTCTTTCATTAGTGCTTTACGTAGATCACCACCTTGATGTATGATAATTCTCCCTCTTGAAATAGAGTAGATCGTCCTCGATCCATACCTCCACACTATCCCATCTTTGAATTGACTCATTAACTTAATATATAATGAATCATTGGCAGTACATAGTCTAATTTTATCAACAAAATCAGACTCCAATCTAGAAATTGAATGCAAAGCAGTGAATACCTCTTTTCTACTCAAGGCATCGACAACTTGGTTATGTATTCCTGGCTTATGCTCCTACATAAAGTCATACTCTGCCAAGAAATCTTGCAAATGGGCCTGCTTAGGACTCAACTTGCATTGCATTTTGAAGTATGTATTTGCAACATTGTCCGTCCTCACCACGAACTTTGTTCCCAGCAGATACACATGCCACGTCTGCAGGTAATGCACCACAACAACCATCACCTTCTCGTGAGTAGAGTATCGTTTATCTACTTTATTCAAATTTCTACTTTCAAAAGCCATGGGGTGCCCTTCTTGCACCAACACGCCTCCCACGACCTTGTCTAAAGCATCAGTATAAACTTCGAACAACAATTCAAAATCTGGCAGCCTTAGTATGGGTTCTAAAGTAATGGTCTCCTTCAATACCTTGAACACACCATCACATTTTTCAGACCACGCCCACACTACATCCTTCTTCAACAAACCTGTCAAGGAAGCAACCTTCTTTGAATATCCAACAATGAATTTATGATAGTAGCTTGCTAGCCTAAGGAAAGACCTCAAGTCCTTCACACTCCTTGGCGCCTGCCAATCTACAATAGCTTGCACCTTTTTTTGGTCTATCCGCACTTGATTCTAACTCACCAAGTGCCCAAGAAATTTGATTTCTTATTGAGCAAATTCACACTTCTCCATTTTTACATAGAGTTGGTACTCCCGTAACCGAGACAATACCTTTCTTAAATGGCCAATGTGTTCACCCAGCGAGCAACTATAAATAACAATTTTGTCTAAGTACACTACTACAAACTCATCAAAGTACTAGAATAAGACATTGTTCATTAAATTATAGAAAGTAACCGGGGCATTGGTTAGCCCAAATGACATTATAAGAAACTCGTATGAGCCATATCTAGTGAAATAAGTTATCTTAGACTCATCCCCTTCCACTATCCAAACCTGCCAATAACCGACCTTAGATCCATCTTTGTGAACCATCTTGCCTTGCACAACCTGTCACAACACTCTCTTATGTTTGACACTTAGTATAATTTTATGACAAACACAAATAAAATAACACACAGCGTTACAGGTAATTGTCCAACCTTTATTAATCTCTCACTCAGATTTTACAAAGGACCTCACGTATTTGGAAAGGCTTACAAAATCTTGCTACTTGCCTTAGCCAATCTATGCCTATATATTTACAAGTTATGCAACCTCTCGTAGCAGTCAAGGATGAACTCATAGGCATCCTCATTCTCAGTGCCATGGAAGACTGGAGGTTTGAGCTTTAGGAACTTGGTTTGCATTTCATGATCAGTACCAGTCATCACTGGACCCATGAGTGGTCTGAAGAAGGAATTAGTGCCTACTACCTCATTTTCTAGCTGAGATGTAGTAGCAACAGGATGAGAAATAGGAGCTAGTGCTACGAGCATGGTGGAAATGGCTCTAGTGCTAGCCAACCTACTCAAGAAGTCCATAATCTGCTGAGCTAGTTTGGGGTCCAGAGGGGGAATACCAGCAACCCCATTCTGGGTGTCTTCCTCCTGTTCAACATTCTCCTCTTCCTCTCCAACCACTACATCTCCCTCTAACTTATTCTGGAGAGTAGGAGGGGCCTCACCTAAAGGATGCCTATTACTAAGTGAAAGTGGAAAAATATAACCATGGATTTTGTGGAAGGTATTCCCAAGACCTTGGGGAAGTATGATTTGATTTTGTCCATTGTATAGAGGTTGACTAAATCAGGCCACTTCATTCCAGTTAGAGTGGATTACAACTCTCAACAGTTGGCTAAGATTTATGTCAAGGAGATATTTAAGGTTGTATAAGGTGCCCTTTTGTATCATTTTAGACTATGGTACTTGGTTTACTTTGAAGTTTAGGGTATGTTGCATGATGAGTTTGGCACCCAACTCACTTTTAGTATATTTTTTCATCCACAGACAGATGGACAGTTAGAGAGGACTATTCTAGTATTGAAGGACATGCTGAAAGCATGTGTAATTGACTTTGGGGGCAATTGGGATCAGTTCTTACCCTTATGTGAGTTCTCTTACAACAACAACTACCACTCCGACATTGATATAGTACCATTTGAGGAACTTTATTAGAGGGGATGTTGATCGCCCATATGGTGGTTTGAGGTTGATGATGTGAAACCTTTGGGGGTTGATTTGGTAAGGAAAGCTCAAGAAAAGGTATAGGGTATCCAGGCCAAGCTTTCGACAGTCTAGAGTAGACATAAAGAGTATGTAGATAGTAAAGTAAGAGATATGACTTTTTAGGTTGGTGAACAAGTGTTGATAAGGTATCACCAATGAAAGGGGTCAGGAGGTTTGATAAAAAGGGTAAGCTTAGCCTTCGATACATTGGTCCGTTTGAGATTCTTAATATTGTGGGGCCAGTGGCTTGCAGGTTAGCACTTCCACCCAACTTGTATGTAATTCACCTAATTTTTTATGTGTTTATGTTGAAGAAGTACCATGGGAGAGAGTGTCATGACCCAAGCTAGGCCCTAGGTGTGACACAGTGATTAGAATTTTAAAGCACCCCAATCAAGCCTCTTAGCATAATATTCATGAGCATACATAAGGTAATTAAAGCAATAAAGCTAAAACATAGATGCAGAAGTAAATTCTCAATAGAAATATCTCCATGAAAGAGAAAACAACATCGAAGGATGCAACAACATAGACTATATGGACATCTAACATTCCTCTACTAGTCTAGGCAGTGTCATAAGACAAGCTCCTAGATCACCCAATATAAATGATAAAATTCATAAGAATGATAAAAGATAAATATTTCATTCTCGAAACATGAGGACTCACCAATTATAAAAGTAAGCAAGCTTAACTCTAGTCACGAATAAGAGGTGTGCGGTGATCATCAGACCCTACATTATAATACAATGTAGGCAAAAGTATGTGTTAGTACATGGAATGCACTAAGTATGTGAGAAACATGCATGAACAATAATAATAGGACATAAGCGATATGAACATGTGATGTATGACCATTATCTTAAAATATGAGTAAAATATTTAAAAACAATATTTAAACATCATAATCATGTGGTCAATGCATCAAAACGTCATCATAAGAACTTATACCTTTTCATATACCTTGGTGTGAGATAGGACTTTTAACCGACATATAAGACCATGCGAGTTATAACATAGAATCTAATGTACTCCCATACCAAAAAGGGGGAGGCTACTTGAAATGGTAGATTCCAAGATGAAACATTCTTTAACATTGAGCTATTTGTTGATCCAATAGCTAGGCCATATTAGCATAAAAAAACTACGTGGGCAAAGCAGTTAAGGACTAAAGGTTTCTATAGGATTCCCTTGGGTAGCTACTTTGGCTACCAGACGAAACCCCACATTAATATCCTCTTGATGCTTAGTCATTATCTCAATGGAATTTATGGAAGCATAGTCATTAACAATATTAGGAAAGACAATAATACGTATCAATCCTCATTATAAAATAATCATAAGATTCTCATTAACAAGGTTGATTCATAAGAATCCATGAGTAGGTTAGAGAGTCCTTCACCATCTTTAATATGAGTGTGTGAGAAAAACCCATCACAATCTTTATACTTTACTTGAAACATCATTGATACCATAGTTCATCAGAATTCATTATGCTAATGAGACATTCATAAGCCTTGATAATTATTCATAAATTATTGATAGAAATCCTTTATATGTCATGATCATAATACTTGAAAACATACTTAAAAATAACATATGGCATGGGTCAATTAAAATTAACTTAAAATCATGTAATGTAATATGAATTGTGCATAATTAGATCACAAATACTGAAGTAAACCATGATTGAGAAGATCCAATGCAATATAATACGAATTAGGAATTAGAAAAGAATTTCATAAAGAGAATTGAAGTAACATCTTGAGACTCCATAGATGAAAGGATCCATGGATAGATTCTCACATACCTTGATCACTTTGAAACCCTAAATGCAATGAATTGAAGACTTGACTTTGAATTCTCTTGGAATTTGCTCGAGGAAGAAAAAGACTCTCGAGAGAAAGCTTTAGAGAGCAGATTTTGGAATTTGGGTGTTACAGTGAGAATGAGAGGGTTAGGACTGTTAGAAATTAAATACAGGGTAGGAATTAATCCCTAAAAAAGTCCAAATACATTAATGAGATAATAGGAAAAAAACCAAAACACCCTTAAACTTAAAAAAATTGACTACTGGATGGACCATCTTCATGGTACGTAAAGATCTCCACGCATCGTGGAGTGGTCTGTGGGAACAGACTTGGTCAAGTCTGGCATGAAGAGCTCTGAAGGGAAGGCACCATAACCCATGAAGCTTACCACTAGTCATAGTGATGGTCGTAGTCATGAGGGTCGACTGACCTTGAATGGGTTGACCTCCATAGGAACCACCATATTTTATGGTGCTCTACACGGGTCGTGAACATCAAGCGTGGCATGGACTTATCAGGACCCTTGAAGGAGTTGAACCATAGGACACAACCACGGTTCATGGTGCTTCCCAAATTCCGTGAACCCTCTCGTGGTCCTCTGCCCTTATTTGTCCCAATTTCCATAGCTAGGCCATATGATCCTTTAACGGCATGTAGGCAAATTCACGTCTCATGATGGGATCCATGAAGTCCATCTTGTGCCAGACAGCTGAGATTTTTAGGAAACTTCCTTTGAACTCTGTTGTTTCGTCTACCCAACTTTCGGAATCTTACAATATCTCCCCCTTGGGAATATTCATCTTTGAATGAGACTCAAACTAGCATGAATGGAATAGAAAAGAGCCATAGTATCCCAAAAGTAGTGCAAAACTTATCGAAAATCCATAAAACATGGAATATTCAATCCCAAGCTGTAATATGAATTTAAAACTCGTTTCATCGACATGAATGTTTATGAAAATATAAGAATGTCTTAAACACATGGATTTGATAAAGTGAATCTTGAAGGAACTTAATACCTCAACTAGGGATGAAAGGAAAGAGATGAGGATATCACGACATCATATCAACTTCAGCCTCTCATGTATCACCTTTAACCTTTTGGTTCCTGCATAACTCAATTAGGGATGAAAGGAAAGAGATGAGGATATCATGATATCATATCAACTTCAGCCTCCCATGTATTACCTTCAACTTGTTGGTTCCTGCATAACACCTTAACGGAAGCTATTTTCTTATTCCTTAGCCTTTTTCCTTATCGGTCTAGAATCTCAATCGGGACCTCCATAGGATAGACTTTCCTTTAGACCAATGCTATCCAAAGCTAAAATATAGCTATAATCACCAATAAACTTCTTCATCAAGGACATATGGAACACTGGGTGCACCTATCCAAACTCTGAAGGAAAATCCAACTCATATGCCACCTTGTCAATCTGCCTCAAAATCTGATATGGGCCTACATATCGAGGACTAAGCTTTGCTTTATTGCCAAAACACATCACCCTTCATGGGTGAAATTTTCAACTAAAACCAATCATTTATCTCAGACTCAAGATCCTTTCTCCTCACATTTAAATAAGACTTTTGCGACTCTGGTAGTTCTCAGTCTTTCTTTAATGAGTCTAACCTTTTCTATAGCCTCATGTACCAACTTAAGGCTTACCAAGGTAACTTCACCAACTTCAAACCAACCAATAAGAGACCTATATCTCCTATTATATAAGGCTTCAAATAGAGTCATCTGGATGCTATCATTATAGCTATTATTATAGATAAACTCGATCAATGGCAAATGATCATCCTAATTAACCATGAAATCGATCACACGGGCTCTCAACATATATTCTAAGGTTTGAATAGTATGTTTGGACCGACCTTCTGTCTGAGGGTGAAAAGTTGTGCTAAGCTTAACATGATTACCAAGACCCTTTTGAAAAGATCTCCAAAACTAAGATGTAAAGTAAGTACCTTGATCTGAAATGATGGATAATGGGACACCATGAAGCTTAACTAATTCCCGAATATAAAGTCTAACATAGTCCTCGGCTGAATAGGAAGTCTTAATAGGAAGAAAATGAGTTGACTTAGTCATTCAGTCAATAACCTCCCAAGTCAAATCATGTTGCCTATGGGTACGAGGCAAACCAATAACGAATCAATATCTTGAGCTAAACCTCCCATTTTTTGATGTTCAACCTGCATTTGTTGACAATTAGGACATTTGGGCACAGAATCTACAATATCTTCTTCATACCATTCCACCAATGTACTTCCCTCTAATTTGTATACATCTTTTTGGAACCTTGATGAATAGAAAACCGCAAACTATGAGCTTTAAACAAAAGCATTTCCCTTAATCCATCAATATTGGGAACACACCATCGACCTTGATGTCTAAGCACACTATCTTCCCTTGGGACAAAGCATCAATGGCTATTTTGGCAACAACTTTCTTCAATTCAACCAAAGTAGGATCAGTATCTTATTTTGCCTTAATATCTGCCACAAGAAATGATTTGAAATCAATTTAAAATGACATCACCTCCATCCTCGGAATCAATCAAGCGGACAACCAAACGATCTAGTCTATGAACATCATGAAGTAACTCCTTCTTCTATCCTCAACATAGACCATGATATTCATAGACAACCTACTAAGAGCATTAACAACCATATTTGCTTTACCCAGATGGTGAAACACACTCATATCATAGTCATTCAAACGCTCAAGCCATCCTCTTTGTCGAAGCTTCAAGTGTTTTTGGTTGAACACATATTGCAAACTATTATGATCGGTGAATACATCAATATGGACATCATATAGATAGTGTCTCCTAATATATAAAGCGCACACAACCATCGCTAACTCCAAGTCATGAGTCAGATAGTTCCTTTCATGCACCTTGAGCTACCGAGAAACATAGGCTATTACTTTCTCATTTTGCATAAACACACAACTAAGACCACCCGTTGAAGCATCAAAATAAACAACGAACCCATCAGAACCTTTCGGTAAAATCAACATCGAAGATGAGGTAAGCCTATCTTTTAATTCTTGAAAAGTTTTCTCACATGCTTCAGACTATTGGAATTTCACTTTCTTTTGAGTCAAATTAGTCGAGGGCGAGGAAATGAAAGAGAGACCATCCAATAATCATTTATAATAACTAGCTATGCCCAAGAAACTCTGAATATCGGAAGGAGACAAAGGTCTGGCTAACTTCTTACCTCTTCGGTCTTCTTAGGATCTGCTATAATACCTTCACCAGAAACAATATAGCCAAAGAAAGCAACTAACCTCTACCAAAAATCACACTTTCCTAACTTAGAAAATAATTGGCAGTCCTTAAGGATATACAACATAATTCTCAAATGATCAACATGATCCTCTTCACTCTGAGAATAAACTAAAATATCATCAATTAACACAATAACGAACATATCCATATATTACTGGAACACTCTATTGATAATATCTATAAAAGCTGCAGGATCATTCGTTAGTCCAAAAGACATAATCAAGAATTCAAATTAATTATACCGAGTTCTAAAATTCATCTTCAGAATATCATATTCCCTTACTCGGAGTTGATGATAACCTGATCAAAGAATGATCATTGAAAAGTAACTTGCACCTAAAAGGTGATCAAACAACTCATCAATCCTTTAAATAGGATACTTATTCTTAATTGTGACCTTATTCAATTGTCGGTAGTCAATACACATTCAGAGAGACCATCCTTCTATCTAACAAAGAAAACTGTAGCACCCTATGGAGAGAAACTTAGTCTAATAAAACCCTTGTCCAACAGATCCTTCAACTAATCCTTTAACTCCTTAAATTCTATCCGAGCCATTTGGTAAGGAGGAATAGAGATAGGTTGGATATCAATGAGAAGATTGATACCAAAGTCTATTTTCCTTTTAGGATGGATATCTGGGAGATCATCAGGAAAAACTTCAAGAAAGTCATTAACAACCAAAACTGACTCAAGAGTAGGATCTTTGGAATTTGTTACACTAACCCAGAGTAGATGCTATATGCAATCTTTGGAAATCATTTTCCAAGCATTAAGGCACTAGATGAATTGACCTTTAAACAAGGAATTACTACCTTTCTATTTTAGGACTGGCTCATTAGAAAATTAAAACTTAACCACACTAGTTCTACAATATATAGATATATAACATGCATGGAGCCAATCCATACCAAGAATAACATCAAAATAGATCATATAAAGCTCTATAACAGAGGTGATTTTATGAAAAGCTGAGACGGGACAATTTTCATAAACTTTTTTAGAAACCACTAAATCACCAATAGGAGTATACACCAAAAGAGGTTATAACAAGATCTCGAGACTAATAATGAATTTCATAGAAAGGTAAGGAGTAAAACATCATAGAGTAGCATCCAAATCTACCAATGCTAACATCAAAGTCAAAGACTTTCAACAAACCAGTCACCATGTCGGTGAATCGTCTAACTTCTAATAAATTTAAAGGGCATAAATTTATTTTGGCGCTGACCGCCACCCGAATTAGTACCATGATGATTCGGTTGGCCTGTAGCCTGAGTTTGAGCCTGGGATCTAGAACTTCCTCTACAATTCTTGGCCTAGTGACTCAGTTTACCACACCTATAATATAATACATCAAGTCCCGCCAAGCCTTCTTCGTTGTGGCTTTTCCCACACTTCTAGCATGGAGGGATGACTTGACCACTCGGAGCTCCTCCTTGAACCTTAGGGTTGGTCACCATATTTTCTATTTGAAAAAATTTGGCCGGAGTACTTTTGGTGAAGTTGAGGACAACCATCATTTTTGGAGTTTCCATGGGAGTGTCCACCATTATCAGTTCGAGCCCTCTTGGACTTCTTTCTAGATCTCACCTTGCGCTTCTCCTCCTTTATTTATGTCATGATTCGACCTAGGACCTAGTCGTAACACAAAGATCAAAATCCTGAAGGGCTCCAACCAAGCCTCTTAACATATCATTAAGCATACATAAGGTAAAGTAAATGCGGAAATAACATAGAAAGAGTCTAAATCATGAATCACAAAAGAAGAATGTAGCTTGACTACATAGACTCTATAACATTTTGTCCAATGATGCCTTTTCTACTTTAAGACGGGCAGGAGATAAGACATGTCCTTAGCTCACCCACAAGCATGAATGAAATAAAAATTCTTTAGGACGAAACAAAGTCATAACTCTCCCTCGATAACATGAGACTCACCAACACTTCGCCAAATGGAACTCAACTAGCTACATGTAAGAATGTGGTCCTAAACCCCTGATTATGAGATAATGTAGGCAACAAATATGCGTTAATGCATTTTAATGTACTAAGTATGTGGGCATGATATGCAATATAAATCATAGGATGTAATGATCAAATAACGTATATGATAAAAAGGATAAGTAAAGTCATGGGAAAACCATAGTGATCAAAGCATTTTAGAGATATAGTTGAAATCATACAAAAACATAAAAGTAGTATACATGTATGGGATAGGAGCCATAGCTGACAATAAGACCATGCGAGCTATAACATGGAATTTCGATGACTCCCCACACAAAAAAATAGGTGAATCTACTTTCCAGGGTAGACTCTACTCGGCTAGGCGGGTCATGTACATACGATATATGCAGATCCACTAGCTAGGTCAAAATGGCAATCCTATGCTGTCACGTAGTTATGAGATAAGAGACTTTATATAAGGATCCCTTAGTTCGAGCCCCCACCTCAAGTCATCATTCGGTGCTAAGTCAAATCCCACGGAATACATATATAGTAATCATACTTAACATATATCATAAAACTTGTACATAGGTTTAGCATTCATAGAGTATCTCATTTTCATAACATACTTCCAATTTGAGTATTAGGCTTTCAACATCACAATATCAAACTTGCATAATTCATATTATTAGGTTCCTTGGTCATCAACATAGGGCCCTAAGTCACTTTTCCCATAACTTGCATGAAATTCATAATTTGATTATAATTGAAATCTACAATCATAATTTATACTTTATATGAGTGTAAAACTTGAATACATAGTAAATTTGATTGAAAACCATGAGAATACTTGAAATCATTAAACTTCATAATCATACTCCATGTATATCATCACTGAAAATAGCTTCATGAATGGACATTCATAATTCGACTTGAAATCATGCTATTAATGTAAACTCATACTTACAATAATCATTGATAACAAATAAAAAATGTAATTAAAGTAGCCCAACACAATTCATCAAAATTAGAGTTTAAAGATAATGAAATTTTATAAGATTTTTCAGGAAAACCTTGGAACTTCATGGGTAAAATGAACCCATGGATCAACTCACACACACCTTGGTAAAATCGACTTAGAATTGAAGAGGAGCCTTGATGAACTTCAAACTCTAGATTGTATTTGTAGGAGAAGCTTGAGACAGAATTTAGAGTCTTGACTTAGGGAAGTTTTGAAGAATGAATTGAATAGGAGGGGAATTTGAAGAATTGGGTATATAAAGACTTTGAAATTGGCCATAAAAGTGTCTAGGTTCATTGAACGAAACTTGGAAAAAGACAAGATTACCCTTTATTAAAATAGAAATTTGAACCTACGAACTTGGCTCTACGAGTTATAGACACGTCGATGAGTCGTAGCGATAACTCGTTCTGCAAGTTTTGGAAAAAACCCTAAAAATCATATCTCTGAAGTTTTTGTACGGCTAGTTTCAACGAGTCGCCAACTCCTCTATGACTCGTCTTGTTGAGTCATAGAGTGGGTTCTGAGGATGGGCATCTGCAGGTTATCAGACTCTGCAATGACTACTCATTTTGACTTTTTAACTCTCCTTCCTTCCTTGGAAAATTTTCCCACCTTAGCCCCACTTCTGCAAGTCATCTTTACAACTTGTAATAGTACCTACGAGTTATAGACTGACTAATAGACTTGGGGTCAGCCCCAATTCTCCTAAAAATTTCATTTTGGCCGACTTTTCAACTTTTAGGGTCTTACAATATCTCCACCTTGGGAACATTCATCATCGAATGCGATTAAATTAGCATAGAAAGGACACGGAATGCGGACTAGCAACCCAACATGAATACAATAACACATAGAAAAGCATAAACCATGAGATTTTCAATCTTAACTTAAATCATGACTTTAAAACCTAACTTCATGAACATGCATGCATACGAGAGGCATGCGAAACTAAAAATAAGGAGTTTAATCAACTTCATCATGAACAACTTAGTACTTTAGGAATGAGTGGAAGGAAAGAGATACGGATAACACTTTATCATGTCTGTTTCAGCTTTCCACGTAGAACTCTCTACTTGTTGTTTTCTCTACAACACCTTAACAGACGCAACATCTTTATTCCTTAACCTCTTCACTTGTGAGTCTAAGATTTCAACCAAAACCTCTTCATAAGTCAAATTCCCTTTAATTTTTACACTTTCCAATGGCACAATAGAGTTTGGATCACCCATAAACTTTCTCAACATGGACACATGGAATACCAAATGAACTATATCCAACTAATGGAAATTCTAACTCATATGCCACTTTGCCAACACGCTTCAATATTTTATAAGGTCCTATATATCTAGGACCCAATTTCTCTTTTTTACCAAAACTCATTACACCCTTTATTGGTGAAACCTTCAAATAGACCCAATCATCCACCTCAAATTCAAGCTCCCTTCTTCTAATGTCCGAATAGGATTTTTGACGACTTTGAATTATCTTCAATATTTCACTTATATGCCTTACCCTCTCCATTGCACCTATTACCAAATCAAGACCAAGCAATGCTATCTCATCAACTTTAAACCATCCCACTGGGGATCTACATCTTATTCCATATAAGGCTTCAAAATGAGCCATTTGGATGGTAGAATGATAACTATTATTATAGGCAAATTCAATCAATGGAAAATGTTCATGCCAACTTCCTTTAAAATCAATCACACATGCCCTCAACATACCTTCAAAGTTTGGATCATTCGTTTGGATTGTCCATCAGTTTGAGGATGAAAAGCAATACTTAGCTTAACATTTATGCTAAGACACTTTTGAAATGACTTCCAAAAATGTGATATGAATTGAGTACCTTTATCTGATATAATCGATAAGGAAACTCCATAAAGTTTTATGAGTTCACAAATGTGCAATTTAGCATAGTCTTCGGCACCATAAGAAGTCTTAACTAGTAGAAAATGTGCCAATTTACTCATTCGTTCCACAACAACCAAAATAGAATCATATTGCCTTCTAGTACAAGGCAAACCCATCATAAAGTCCATATTCACATCTTCCCACTTCCAAGTAGGAATTTCAGTTTCTTGAGCTAAACCTCTCAGTTTTTGATGGTCATCTTTTACTTATTGATAATTAGGACACTTAGCTACAAATTCTTCTATGTCCTTCTTCATGTCATTCCACCAGTACACTTCCCTCAAATCATGATACATCTTGGTGAATCCCGAATAAATTGAACGAGAACTATGATACTCATTCAATATCAATTCCCTTAGTCCATCCACATTAGGCACACACAAATGACATTAGTAACAGAGTACCCCATCTCCTCCTAGGAATAAAGTCTCAATGGGTTTTTTGGCAATCGACTTCTTCAATTCAATCAAAATTGGATCATGATCTTATTTGTCCTTAACATCTGCTACAAGAGACGATTCTGAGCCATTATGTACAAGAACACCCCTATCATTAGAATCAACTAAACACACATCTAAATATGCCAATCTATGGGCATCCTTTACCAACTCTTTCTTACCTTCCTCAACATGTGCAACACTATCCATGGATAAACAACTAAGAGCATCGGATACAATATTTGCCTTATCCGAATGGTACAACACACTCATATCATAATCCTTTAGGAGTTCAAGCCACCTTATTTGCCTAAGGTTCAAGCCCCTTTGGATAAATACATATTGCAAGCTTTTAAGGTTCAAGCCCCTTTGTATAAATATATATTGCAAGCTTTTAAGGTAGGTGAATATATCAACATGCACCCCATAGAGATTATGACGCCAAATTTTCAAAGAAAACACAACCCCCACAAGTTCAAGATCATGGGTTGGATAGTTCCTTTCATGCACTTTAAGTTTCCTTGAGGTATAGGCGATAACCTTACCATGTTGCATCAAAAAACAACCCAAACTAAGATGTGAGCATCACAATAAACAACAAACCCATTTGAACCTTTGGACAATGTCAAAATAGGAGCCGATGTAAGATGATCCTTTAATATTTGAAAACTCTTTTCATATTCATCCGACCATTGAAATTTTACTTTTTTTGGGTGAACTTAGTCAAAGGTGAAGCAATAGAGGAGAACCCTTCAACAAATCTTCGATAGTACCTAGCCAAACCCAAAAAGCTTTTAATATACGAAGGAGACAATGGTCTAGGCCAATTATTTACCGCCTCCATTTCCTTTGGATCAATCTTAATCCCATCACTAGACACCACATGGTCGAGAAATGTGACTTTCCTTAGCCAAAATTCGCATTTACTAAACTTGGAAAATAGTTGTTTATCTCTCAATATTTGCAACACAATTCTCAAGTGACCCATATGATCCTTCTTATTTCGAGAGTAAATCAAGATGTCATCAATAAACACCACTATAAATATGTCTAAGTATGGCTTGAAAATACGATTTATCAAATCCATAAAAATAGTAGGAGTATTAGTCAACCCAAACGACATGCCTACAAATTCAAAATGGCCATACCTTATCCAAAATGCCATCTTGGAAATATCACACTCCCTCACCCTTAATTTATGATAACCGGAACAGAGATCAATATTTAAGAAGTAACTTTTCCCTTACAATTGGTCAAAAAAATCATCTATCCTCAGAATTGGATATTTTTCTTGATGGTGACCTTATTCAATTACCAATAATCTATTTACATTCGGAGCGAACCATCTTTCTTTCTAATGAACAACACTAGTGCACCCCATGGTGATATACTTGGCCTTATGAAACCCTTATCTAAAAATCCTTCAATTGCTCTTTCAACTCCTTAAATTCCGCCGGAGCCATATGGTAAGGTGGAATAGAAATAGGTTGAGTATCGGGAAGGAGATCTATACCAAAGTCAATTTCCCTTTGGGGAGGAACACAGGGAAAGTCATCAGAAAACTCATTAACTATAGAGACCGACTCAAGAGTAGGAGTTTCAGAATCAATAGCCCTAACTCACACAATATGGTAAATTCATTGTTTGAAAATTATTTTTTGGGACTTAAGACATAAGATGAATCGACCCTTAACCACTAAATCATTACCCTTCCATTCAAGAATAGACTCGTTAGGGAATTGAAATTTGACCCTACGGGTTCTACAATCAATAGATGCAGAAGAGGCATGTGGCCAATCCATACCAAGAATAATGTCGAAATTAGTCATGTCTAGTTCAACAAGATCACAAGGGATAACTTTATGCAAAACCAACATGGGCCAATTTTGATAAACTATATTAGCTAACACCGAATCACCAATGGGAGTATAAATCGAAAAAGGTTCTAACAATACTTCGTGGCATATATAAATCTCATAGCAAGTTAAAGAATAACAAAAGATAAGTTGGTACCCAAATCAAGCAATGTATAAATATCAAACTCAAAGACCCATAACATACCGTTACTACATCAGAAGTCTCATCCATATCTTTCCAAGCAAGAAAAACATAGAATCGGTTATTGTGTTGGCCACCCTTTGGTTGAGCTTGGGAGCCTTGTTTACTTGGTTTCCTTGAGGATGACCTTCTCCACCTATGTTAGCAATATGAGGTCACTCGGATTGCTTATGGACCATCTTGCCACATCAATAACAAGCACTCATTCCAATCAAGCATTTCCCTCCATGATGTTTTTTCACACTTTGTACACTTTGAAAGTGAAAAGATACTAGTATTCACACATCCTCCTTCTTAAACTTTGGGACACATAACCCTATCCTTAATAAACTTCTTCCCCGAACCTTGTCCTTGTTGAGAATGGCTACTACCACCACCACTAGTCCTAGCACTGTAGAACCTACCTTCAAACCAGGCCTTCTTAGAATCCCTCACTCTTATCTCTTTGAGTTTCTATCCGTCAATTTGTTCGGCATCATGAGATGAGATATGTCCATTTCTTTGACAAGCATAGCGATACAACACTCCTTTGAAACCAAGTCAGACACCTCTGATATGAATTAATTTATTTGGGCATGTGGGTCGGCAACCAATGAAGGAGCATACTTGGATAGCTTGGTGAACTTGAGGGCATAGTCCCTCATACCCATGTTTCCTTGTCAAAGATTGATGAACTCCAATACCTTGGCTTTTCTTATCTCAAGAGGGAAAATTTGATCAAGGAAAACAAGTTTGAAGGCTTCCCATTCAATAGGACCTTCATCCATTATTTCTAACTTCCATTGTATGTACCAAACTTGGGCCACACTCTTGAGTTGGTAAGCTGCCAACTCCGCTTTCTCTTCCAAAGTCACCCCTATGATACTCACTATCTTGTAAACCTCATCAATAAATTCTTTGGAGACCTCATTGACTTTCGAACCATAGAACTTGGGAAGGTTCATTCTTGCAAAGTCCCTCACTCTATAGGCCAGAGTAGGAATATTAGGAGCAGCCACAACCCCTTGATTGGCCACAACTTGGGCTAGTGTGGTAATAGCAATTCGGAACTCTACATTCGTCACTTGTTCGGGTGGGACTGTTGTCTGGAGGGACCGGAGGAGCTTGGTCCTTATTAGCATTGATCCCTCTTTCAATAGGTGCTCTTCTACGAGGCATTATCTAAAAATTGCTAACGATAATTATTAGAGAAAGAAAGTCTTAGAACATACTTTATCGCATGATATAGATCATGAAAGAAGTAGGGATTTCCTAAAATGCCTTATAGCCTCTTATTCATAGATGTGTCATGCTTTACACCCATGAATAAGACTCTACTTGATGTGGCATATTGGACTTCCTAGGACATCTTAAACCTTATGCTCTGATATAAAGTTTTTTATAACCCAACCTAGGACCTAGTCATAACACAACGATCAAAACCCCAAAGGGCTCTAACCAAGCCTCTTAACATATTATTAAGCATATATGTAAAGTAAATGCAGAAATAACATAGAAAAAGCCTAAATCATGAATCATAAAAGAAGAATGTAGCTTGACTACATAGACTCTATAAAATTTAGTCCAACAATGCCTTTACTACTTTAAGATGGGTAGAGGATAAGACATGTTCCTAGATCACCCTCAAACGTGAATGAAGTAAAATGTCATTAGGATAGAATAAATCCATCACTCGACCTCGATAAGATGAGGACTCAACAATATTTTGTCGAATGGAACTCAACTAGACATGTGTATGAATATGGTCCTCAACCACTACATTATGAGATAGTGTAGGCAACAAATACGTGTTAATACGTTTGAATGTCCTAAATATATATATGAGCATAACATGCAATATAAATCATAGGATGTAATGATCAAATAACATATATGATAAAAAGGATAAGTAAAGTCATGGAAAAACCATTGTGATCAAAGCATTTTAGAGACATAGTTGAAATCGTACAAAAACATAAAAGTAGTATACATATGTGGGATAGGAACCATAGCCGATAATAAGATCATGCGAGCTATAACATGGAATCCCGATGACTCTACATAAAAAAATAGGCGAATCTACTTTCTAGTGTAGACTCTACTCGGCTAGGCGTGTCATGTACCTACACTATATGCGGATCAACTAGTTAGGTCAAAATGGAAATCCTACGCTGTCACGTAGTTATGAAACAAGAGACTTTATATAAGGATCCCATAGGTCGAGCCTCCACCTCAAGTCATCATTCGGTGCTAAGTCAAATCTCACGAAATACATACATAGTAATCATACTTAACATATATCATAAAACTTGTACATAGGTTTAGGATTCATAGAGTAGCTCATTTTCATAACATACTTGCAATGTGAGTATTAAACTTTCAATATCACAATATCATACTTGCATAATTCATATCATTAAGTTCCTTGATTAGTAACATAGGGCCCTAAGTCACCTTTTCCATAAATGCATTGATTAAAACTGAAATCGATAATCATAATTTATACTTGAAATTAGGGTAAAACTTGAATACATAGTAAACTTTCTTGAAAACCATGAGAATACTTGAAATTGTTAAACTTCATAATCATACTTCATGTATATCATCATTGAAAATAACTTTATACATGGGCATTCATAATTAAATTTGAAATCATGTTATTAATATAAAACCATACTTACAATGATCATTGATAAAAAATAAAAAATATAATTTAAATAGCCCAACACATTTCATCAAAATTAGAGTTTAAAGATAATGAAATTTCATAAGATTTTTGAGGAAAACCTTGGGACTCCATGGCTGAAAGGAACCCATGGATCAACTCTCACATACCTTGGTAAAATCAACTTAGAATTGAAGAGGAACCATGATGAACTTGAAACCCTAGCTTGAATTTGTAGGAGAAGCTTGAGAGATAATTTAGAGTCTTGCCTTAGAGAAATTTTGAAGAATAAATTAAATAGGAGGGGAATTTGAAGAATTAGGTATATAAAGACTTTGAACTTGGCCATAAAAGTGTCTAGGTTTATTGAATTGAACTTTGAAAAAGACAGGATTACCCTTCATTAAAATCAAAATTTGAACCTACGAACTTGGATCTATAAGTCGTAGACACGTCGACCAGTCATAGTGACAACTTGTCCTGTAGGTTTTGAAAAAAACCTTCTCTTAAGATTTTGATGACTCATTTTGATGAGTCATCAACTCCTCTATGCCTCATCATATTGAGTCATAGATTAGGTTTTGACAGGGTGAACCTTCAGGTCATCACACCCTATAATGATGACTCATTTTGATGAGTCATCATTTGATCTGCGAGTCGTTATTTGACTCATCAACTCTCCTTCCTTCCTTGACCAATTTTCCCACCTAAGCCCTACTTCTGCGAGTCATGTTTACCACTCATAATAGTCTCTACGAGTCATAGAGTGACTCATAGACTTGGGGTCAGCCCTAGTTCTCTTGAAATTTTCCTTTTGTTCAGCTTTTCAACTTTTGAGGTCTTACAATTTAATTGACATATGTCATTAGCCTAGAAACTTCCATCTCCTTGATAAGCATGGCATTTCTACACTCTTTGACCACCAAATCAGCCACACCTGGAACAAACTTTCTTATACAAGCCTTTGGATCGATGATCATAAAAGGAGAATATTTGGACAACTTAGTGAACTTTAGGGCATACTCCCTCACACTCATATTACCTTGGAGAAAATTGATGAACTCTTGAATCTTTATTTCCCTTAAATCTAATAGAAAGAAACAGTTAAGGAAAGCACTCTTGAATTACTCTCAATCAACAGGACCATCATCTCTACCTCTGTCACTTTTCCATTGGTCCTACCAAACTTATGCCACTATTTGGAGTTGATAAGATGTTAAGTCTGTATTTTCCACCGAAATAACACCCGTGATATCCATAATCTTTCCAACACCCTCGATAAACTTTTGTGGGTCCTCATCCACCTTAGAATCATGACACTCGGGAGGGTTTATCCTAGGGAAGTTATGAACTCAACTAACTATCGTACCCATATTTGGATTCACGAGAGTTACTACTTCCTTATTAGCTTGGGCGGCTATAGCTTAAGCAAGAACTTGGAAAGCAGCTCATAACTCCGCATGAGAGACTTGCTCATTTAAAGGGTCATTTAGAGCTTAGGGAGATTGTTTCTCCTTATGTACATTCCTTCGTGCGGGGATTCTTCTTAGAGGCATGATTCTGTAATCGCAAAGAGAAAGCATTAGAAGAAAATAATAAAGTGTTCAACTCTATCACATGACAAGATTATGAAAGAAGTGAAGTGTTTCCTACAATGCCTCATAGCATCCTAATCATAGATGTGGTGCGCTTCAAACTGATGAACAAGACTCTACTTGATGTGGTATGTTAGATTCCCTTGGATATTTTAAAAATTATGCTCTGATACCATATTTGTCATGACCCAAGCAAGGACCTAGGAGTGACACAACGATTAGAATCCCAAAAGACCCCAACTAGGCCTCTTAGATTATCATTCATAGGCATATATAAGGTAATTAAAGTTATAAAGCTAAAACATAGAAACGAAAGTAAAGTCTCCATATGAATATCTCTATGAAAGAGAAAACAACATCGAAGGATGAGACAACATAGACTACATAAACATCTAATATGCCTCTACTAGTCTAGGCTATAGAACAAGACAACTAGATAACTCACCCAATATAAAAGACAAAAGTCATAAGAATAATGAAAGATAAATCTCTCATCCTCGAAGCATGAAGACTCGCCAACTGTATAAGTAACGAAGCTCAAATCTTGTCATGGATAGGAGGTGCGCAGTGATCATCGGTCTCTACATTATAAAATAATTTAGGCAATAGTATGCATTAGTACATACAATTCACTAAGTATGTGAGAAGCAGGCAGAGCCTGGATTTTGATTTAGAAAATTCAAAATTTGAAGAAGTAAACACATGAACTTGCTGAAAAGGTTTCAACATCTATTATATATACATAAAAAAATGTTTTTACCATATTTTCCTGCGCTCAAAGAAAAATCTTAGTTTGGGAGGGGGTGGTGATTTGAATCGACTCGCGGATTTAGGCCTCTTTATCAAAAACCTTCAATACTTCTTTAGTTTGTCCGTAGTATCTTAACCTAGAGACTTGGTAGGTGGAATCGTAGAGAAGTATTTTTTTAAATAATAGGTTGTCCTTATCAAAGGAGTTTATCATGTGTATATTATATATATATATATATAGAGAGAGAGAGAGAGAGAGAAAGTAATCCTTGATCATTTTAAGGTTATGACATGCTTTGAAGCCCATCAAGCTTCTCCATATCCAAATATAATCTTTCTCATAGTCTTGTCTTGTGATGACGCTTCTCTTGACTCGTTCGCGAGAACCTTCAAGTTCTAATGATACCAAACTAAAGGGGGGTTTCCTAAAGGTATGACCTAACCTTTAAGGTTGCCTACGTATCCCTGAGTGGGAATCATGTTTGTACGTAGTTCGATGATAAAAATTTAATATTATACAATGCAATGACTGAGCCTAACTTAGGCTGCCTACGTATCTAATCAAAATCAGGTCAAGACATAGTTCAATTTCAAAGGGGTAAATATAAGAATAAAAATATGTGATGCAATGATCGAGCCTGACTTAGGCTACCAAAGTATGTAAATGGAATTGGGTCGTAATGTAGTTCGAGTATAATAGGAAAGCGAAAATATGAAGGAACCGAATCTATAAAGGATTGCCTATGTATCCCGCCGAGGAAAGTTAGGTCGAGCGTAATTCTGAATACATGGAAATGATGTTTTTGGATTTTCTAAGGGAGATCAAACCCGATGTGGGTTGCCTACATACCCCACTATGGAAATTCAGGTCAAGACATAGTTTTATTTTATGGAATATAAGAGTATAAAATGAAAGCTAGTCTTGATGTCTTCAGATGTAGTACTTCTTGATGGTGTCTGAATTGATTAGCTTCGTGCACACTGTGCCATCCAATTCTTCCAACATTACCACTCCTCCAGATAGTAATCTATGAACCATGTAAGGACCTTGCCAGTTTGGTGCAAATTTCCCTTTATCTTCTCCTTGGTGAGGAAATATCTTCTTCAATACTAATTCTCCCGGTGTGAACTGTCAAAGTTTGACTTTCTTGTTAAATGTTTTGGCCATTCTATTCTGATAGAGTTGACCATGAAAAACTACTTCCATTCTTTTCTCATCAATAAGCATCAACTGTTTAATCTTGCTGTGAATCTATTCTGCATCATCTAAATCGACCACTTGAATAATCCTTAAAAATGGTATTTCCACTTTAGTAGGTATTACTGATTCTGAACCATAAACCAACATATAAGGAGTTGCACCAGTGAAAGTTCTGATTGTGGTACGATAACTGAGAAGAGCATATAGTAACTTCTCATGTCATTGTTTGTAACTATCCACTATCTTTCTTAAAATCTTCTTGATGTTCTTATTTGCAGCTTCAACTGCTCTATTCATCTGTGGCTGATAAGTTGTGGAATTTTGATAAACAATCTTAAACCGCTCACAAATTTCCTTCATAAGATCGGTGTTGAGATTGTCCGCATTATCTATTATGATTGATTTTGGAATCCCAAACCGACAAATAATATTATTGTGAACAAAGTCTACCACTACTTTCTTAGTTACTTTCTTGTATATTGAAGCTTAAACCTATTTTGTGAAATAATCGATAGCTACAAGTATGAAATGATGTCCATTTGATGTAAGAGGCTCTATGGGTCCAATTACATCCATGCCCCAAGCAGTAAATAGCCATGGGGGACCCATAATATTGAGCTCATTTGGTGGAACTCGTATAAAATCTCCATGTAGTTGGCATTGATGACACTTATGCACGTATCGAATGTTATCTCACTCTATGGTCATCCAAAAATATCCAGCTCTTAAAATCTTCTTAGCTAGAGTGAACCTATTCATATGAGGTCCATATTTTCCTGCATGTATTTCTTCTAAAAGCCTCATTTCTTACTTAGAGTCAATACATCTCAGCAATCCTAAATCTGGATTCCTCCTATATAGGATTTCTCCATTAAGAAAGAAATGATTGGCCATTCTTCTCAAAGTCTCTTTTTGCTTGCTTGTGGCATTTTTGGGGTATTCTCATGATTCTATCAATCTCTTAATGTAATAGTACCATGGTCTTCCATCCAATTCCTCATCAACATGAAAAAATAAACATGTCGATCATATAACTTTACTTCAATAAGGTCAATGTAATTCTTGTACAGATGTTGAATCATTGAGGATAATATTACCAAAGCATCGGCAAATTCATTTTGAGCTCGAGGGATATATTTGATCTCAATCCTTGTGAATCTCCTACTCAACTTCTTTATGCAATGAAAATAAGGAAGAATTTTTACATTTTTAGCAGTCCATTCTCCTTACACCTGATGAACCAATAAGTCAGAATTGCCTATGATCAAAAGCTCTTTGACGTTTATGTCTACAGTTATTCTAAGTCCGAGAATACAAGCTGCATACTCTGCCATGTTATTGGTACAACCAAACCTAATCTTGGCTGTGACCTGTTTCTAAAATTAAGACTGCTCCTATTCCAACTCCTTTGGAATTTAATGCTTCATAAAAAAACACCCTCCAACCATCGTATGGTTCTGATATGTCTTCTCCTACAAACAACATCTTTTCATCAGGGAAGTAGGTTTCGAGCGGCTCATAATCTTGATCCACTGGATTTTCTGTGAGGTGGTCAGCCAAGATTTGTCCTTTGATGCCTTTTTGTTTCACGTACACAATGTCGAACTCGATCAATAAAATTTACCACTTTGTCAATTTATCTATAGGCATTGGCTTCTGAAAGATGTACTTGAGTGGATCCATTGTTGATATCAAGTACGTGGTGTATACATACTAGTATTGCCTCAATTTTTGCCCGATCTAAGTCAAAGCACAACACGTTCATTCCAACAAGGTATATCTGGCCTCATAAGGTGTGAACTCCTTGCTCAAGTAGTAAATGGCTTGATCTTTTCTACCTGTCTCATAATGTTGTCCCAATACATAACCAAATACATTATCCATGATAGATAAGTATAGTAGCAACGACCTCCGAGGCTCAGGTGGGACCAATACTGGTGGGTTGGACAAATATTCTTTAATTTTATCAAAAGCCCTTTGACATTCTTCCTTCCACCTTGTGGATGCATCCTTCTTTAGTAATTTAAATATCATTTCACAAATTATAGTGGATTGTGCTATGAACCGACAGATATAGTTAATCCTTCCCAAGAAACTCATCACGTCCTTCTTGATCTTTGGGGGAGGTAATTATTGAATTGCCTTGATCTTAGAGTGTTATACCCCGCACTTTTGAATCTTGACACGTGTCCCTAATCATCTTGAAAGTATCCATGAGACCCTTACTATCCACACACATCAAATAACTTTAAGGAAAGAAGAATGTGATACCCCATAGTAAAGAAGGTTGGAAATGGAGTCATAAGAATCCGGAAGGAATTGGGGGGCAAGTAATGAGTCATAGAACTCGATTTACCTACATAAGCTACTAACTTGGAAATTTTACATACTTAAGCTATTGGAGTACGTACCAAGCTTGTGTAGCATGGATTACATAGGCTCTTAAAATAAGACGAGATTACGAACCAACGAGAGGGAGCAAAAACTAGTTTTCGAACTTACGAAAGTGAAGCAAGCAGGTGACAAGCAAGCACCTCAAGCAAGCAGGTGACAAGCAAGCACCTCAAGCAAGCAGGTGACAAGCAAGCAGGTGACTCACCTACCTGCTTGAGGTGGGGCTCACACTGCCACGTGGCAGCATGTGGGTGGCCGCATGGGTGAGGTGGCATCCTAGGGGGCTGCCACGTGTCACCCATAGGGTATGCCACGTGTCATCCTCTAGGGAAGGTTATATATTAGTCATTTTATGACTAGAACTTCATTTTCAGCATTTTTAACTTAGGGAATGAGAGAAAAACATGAAGAACAAGTGAGGGCAGCCACGGGTTTGAGCAAAACAAAAGGTAAGGCCCGATTTCGTTTCGTGAATTAATTACTTAAGGTATCCTACGGTGATATAGCAGTTTTTAATAATGAAAATTTCGGATTTGGGGCAGCAAGAAGCCACGCAAACAGCCCCTTAGTTTCTGCCGCGTCGAGGAGTTCCGAAGTTAATTTTCAGCACGTTTGGGGAGCCGTTTGTTAAGGTATGGTTTGATTCTCTTCTCCCACATTTTTGTGAGGGTTTATACATGCTATGGAGGTGTTATTAACGTAAATTTACAATTCGGAGCAGCACCAAAAAGATACAAACAGTCCGCTAAAGTTTCAGCATGTTGAGAAACTTCCGAGGCAAATTTTGGCGAGTTTGGCCAATTTCGGATAAGGTAAGGTCTTCCCCTCTAATTTGAAGCTTATTATGTTATTATAGGGTGTATTACACACCTTAGGGGCTGCTGGAAGTTGGGTAAAAGGTTTGAAAAGTTCGGCGTTCAAAATAAGCTAAATTGTAATCGCTATAGTTGAATTATCGTCGAAATAAAGTATTGCTCTTGTGAGGTGATGCTGTAGGGGTGTGGATTGTTGTTGCAGGGCCTAAATATGTTCTAATGTGGGTTAGGTTGCTGCTGGTCGAAGCCACATGACCCCTCGTTGCGTATAATGAAAGGCGTTAAAAAATAAAGGCTAGACGCCCTATTGTGAAATCATATGTTTGAATAAGTCGTTTGGAGTTTTATGTTATATATTGTTGGTGTGAATTTATGCAGGTTGTTGTTGTTGGTTGGATGTAGGTCTTAGGGACCTAATTGGAAATTCGGATAGGGCACATTATAGGGGAGGTGCTGCCCAATTTTCGTTAACGCCTTAACAAACTAAAGAACTAGTCGAGGAAACAACTAAGGAAATAGATTCCATTAACACTAAGGTGTAACCTAAGATGCTGGAAAATTAAGAAGAGTTGATATGCATATTACTCTCCTGTTTAATAGGTTCAAAGGACGACGAGGCGAACAAGATAAGGAATAACTCAGACGAGGTATGTGAAGCTTTCTTTTGGCATATTTTTGGAATAAGTATGTAGAGCTATTCTTCTTTTCCTTTGGCATGTCTTAGGTATAAGTTATGAATTCTTTGTATATGAAATGTGGGGATAATTCCACTCTTGAAACTCCAAATGTAATTCATACTGTATTCACTTTGTAATATTAAAACTCCTGTAATAGTTGAGTTATTGCCTTTCCAGGCTACTAGATCATGAATAATAGTATATGTAAAGCCTGTCTGTTCTTCCTTTTGGACGGTCTTAAGTATAATTGTAATAGCATATGATATGAGGTGGAGGTAGTTCTAATTATAAGCTCCAGGTATGATTGTGACTTTTGTTTACTACTTGGTATTAGAATTCTTAAAATAGTTAAACTACCCTCGAGTCTCCTATCTGCTGAATAATACTTGAATGTGTCAGCTCCTATTCCTAAAGTCTCTGCGAAGACAAATGTCTCTACTTCCATAAGCTGTTTAACCTTATCTCGATACACGTCTACGATTCCTAAAACTCCAGTTGATATGCTCCGTAATGATGTTTAGAAGATACTTATGATGATTACTACTCTGATCTTCAGGTGACGATTCACTTGACTGTTTCATTGAGTCTCAAATGATGACTTAGTTGCATATAGTTTCTCACTACTCTATTCGAGCACCCTGTAACCCATCTTCCTCCGATTCCCATAAGAGGGCCGAGAATGCGATCGTGCCTAGTTTTACTATTCGTTCACCGAGTCCCGGGCCGGCTATATATATATAAGAAGTATACGAGGATGAAATGCCATATACGATGAAATGAAGCATACGATGATGCCGTATGTGATGATGCTCGTCACCGCGTCCCAGGCTGGATATGTACATATAATGATATAATGGAAAATGTGGATTGAGCCGTATGTTCTTCGGCATTGTTTTAAATTACGGATCGGGCCGAACGTTCCTTGGCGTATTTTACTATATGATGATGGTACACTATAGACGTACACTACTCTTTCACCGAGTCCCTCACTAAAGGGCCGAACACTTTATGTAGGCATGCATATGAAAGTATAGGGATACATTTATGACCCCGAGCCCCAGAGTGAACCGGATATACGGTGATGATATACGAGGTTAGTCGCATACGATGATATGATGTTGTATACGATGACATGATAAAATGATATACATGATGATATGATGACTCATGATTATGATGAAACGATTATGGTACCGAGTTCACTAGAGGGCCGGGTACAGGGTATGATAAGGTATATGACTGCATGTCTTAAGCTACAGGTACAGTAATCTATTAACTGTTATACATGTCTTCTGTACCCCCATTTTAGTTGTTGTCTCAGTTATGATGTTATGCTTTATATACTCAGTACATATGTCGTACTGACCCCCCTTTCTTTGGGGGGGCTGCGTTTCATGCCCGTAGGTACTGATGTTTATTCTGGAGACCTGTCAGCTTAGGAGTTCCTCTCAGCTATGTCGGAAGTGCTTCACTGTTCTGGAGCCTAGTTTTTGATACTGGTTATTTGATGTACATATTCATTTATTCAGAGGTACGGCGAGGGCCCTATCCCGCCATATGATCCAGTTATTACTTTTAGAGGTCTATAGACATGTGTATGTGGGTTATTTGTAAGTTTGTTCTAGTTTTGCTCATACGACATATTGCAAATATTTTCATGTTATGGCAGACTCGTTGGCTTGCATGCCCTTTCCTGTTAGGATACATGTGATAAAGGCTACATATATATGAAAAAGTTTTCGACCCATTGGGGTCTGTGTAAAGTATCATATCACACACGGTTCAACTTAAGTGTAACTAGTAGATACGTACAAGAGGGTCCAGGTCGGACCCCAGTCGCGGCCTACGGGGTTGGGTCGTGACAGAAGGGATCCAACTCTATGCCTATCCTACTAATAATGAATCCTAACAATTTTCCTGTGGGTACACCAAATGCACACTTTGCTGGATTCAATTTTAGATTATACTTTCGCAACCTCTCAAAGAATTTTTGCAAATCATCAAGGTGGTCTGAACTCCTCTTGGATTTGATAATAACATCGTCCATATATACTTTAATCTCTTTATAGATCATACATGAAAAAAAGCAGACATTGCCCTCATATAGGTTGCACCAGGATATTTTTGGCCAAATAGCATTACTCTATAGCAATACACCCCCTCCCTATGGAATGATAAATATTGTCTTTTCTGCATATTCTTCATTCATCAGTATCTAGTGATATCCCGTAAAACAATCAATAAATGATTGTAATGCATGTTTTGCATAATTATTGATAAGTATATGAATATTTAGGAGAGGGAAATCATCCTTAGGACAAGCTCTGTTGAGATCTCGATAGTCCACACATATTCTAATCTTCCCATCCTTTTTTGGCACTAGTACTATATTGGCCAACCAAGTGGGGAATTTGTGACCCTCATAATGTTCGTCTCAATCTACTTGGTTACCTCCTCTTTAATACTTAGACTCAAGTCTAGTTTGAACTTTCTTGTCTTTTGTTTAATGGGTAGGCAGGTGGGATCAATTGGTAGTCTGTGTGAGACAATATTGGTGCTTAACCTCGGCATATCGCCATAATACCAAGCAAATATGTTGACATATTTTCTAAGTAATTCTATTAACTCCTTTTTTCTTTCAGCCCCCAAATGTATGCTAATTCTTGTTTTCTTCATAGTGTTCTCATCTCCTAAGTTGACAACCTCTATTTCATCTATATTAGGTTTTTTTGGCTTTCAAGCCGCTCGATCTCCTGTGGTAGGCATTCAAGCATCATGCTTTCATCATATTCTTCCTAATCCAGTTCATTATTTTTACTTTGCTCGATGGATTCATACATTTCATAACCGTTGAACTAGGATTTTTATTAATATGAGTGCTGAAAAAGTATAAAAGGTAAGTAAAATAAATACGTAGCTAAAATATGAGACAATTTTAAAGAAACTAAAAACTTTTATTTAAAAGCGTTCTAGCTTTTTAGAAAAAGCAAGCGACAACAAAGGATGAAGCATGATACAAGCCTCTACTTTGATTATGTAAATTTAAAAAATACAAAACTACTTTCCACACTACAAGGACTCTTGTTGAAACAGGGATGGGTTAATGGTCCAATTATGCAAGCTTTCTCTAGACTTGGAATCAGGGATGGTCAATTTACTAAGATCTATCTCTTCTTCTTTTCCAATCATGGCCACGAACAAATTTCCTATTCCTTCTAATATGTTATTGTCAAACGCATGATCTAGAATTGGAGCTTGCTCTGGTATAAACGTTGTCTTGATGTATTCTTCATTGTGGACTCCTCCCAATGTAGGTTCATATCCGAGTCCGGTGGTATCTTTCTGATGCTTTAGCTGGATTGGTTCAACTATGCCATTGGACTTGGTCCAAGCCCTGTCTTAGGCTGATACCCATATTTTAACATCTCGGTCGTGACTATTAGAACTCGGATCATAATCTTATCACAACATATGACCGCGATATGAAGTGTTTTGTTATGTCCAGTCTCTTCCGTTATTAGTTCATCATCATGAAAAAAGATTTTGTTAGCTTCCACCACTCGCCCAATTTTTGTAGCTAAGGTTTCACTTGTGGTCTCTTTTGAAATGCAAACTCCATTTAACACTTCCATAAAAGCATTCTTATGTGCCTCAAAACTCATTAGTAAAGACATTATGGATATATGAGCTGACGTCTTCTTCAGTTGCTCTTCGACTGAATAGTCTTTCAACTGCATCTTCCTCCAAAATTTAGTGACTTTAAAATCGATGACATTCTTCTTGGGATTATGTTCCTTCCCAATAATTCCTCGATTCAGATCCTCTAGAGCATAGTACCTTCCCGACCAATTCATTCCATGGGCCACAACGGTGTCAATCATCTTGCTCTTGGCTTCTATTTTATAGTCCCATAAAACTTTTTTAGTGTCAAATTCGGGTTTTCTAACAACTTTAGTGGTTACTACAACTCTTGGGAGATATGTTTGGATAGTAAGAGGTTCTCTCAGTTGAACAGCGATAACAGGTTATGTTCTAGAGATGCAATGACAACTTCTTCGGCATTCCAGGCAGGCGCGATGGTTTTTCCTATGTTGTACTCATCTTCTAGAGTAATCATGTTGACTTCTCTATTCTCATGATTTGGCAAAAGGTTGTTGTTTACATTCGGAGGTATTGGATTGTATTTTATTATTCCTCTTCTGATTAGAGACTCAACCTAATTCTTCAAGCCGTAATAATTTTTTGTGTCATGTCCTTAGATTCCTGAATAGTAAGCACATTGCTTGTTTCCATCAAAATTATAAGGGATTGGGTCAAGGAGTCACCCTTCAACTGGCTGTAGCACTCCTTCTATCCTTAGCCTTTCAAACAATTGGGCATAAGGTTCAGTAATGGGTATGTAGGTGTGAGTATTCCTGGCTTCAAGATTCAGTTGTGGGTTTGGCACATATGTTGGTCTATTTTGGTGAATTGATGCTTGGATAGGGATATGTGGTCTTGGTGGATTTTTGTATATTGGTGATTGGGGTGGATTATAGTGTGGTCGGATATTATATATTGGGTACAAAGTGTATGGAGTATGTGCAACAATTTAGGGATTGTTGGGTTATCAGTGGGATGGTCCTCCATACTGGTAAGTGACGGCTGAAACATTCTCCTTTTTCCTATTGAAGCCACCAATGAAGTTGATTGTATGGCCTTACTTGCAACTTTCAATGCGGTTATGGACTGAATTTTACCCGATTTGATGCCTTCCTCTATAAAATCCCCCATCTTGACAAATTCTGCAAACTTTTATCCCATCATCGACATTATCTTGTCAAAGTAGATACCTTTCTTGGGCTCGAATAAAGTATTGTGAGAGTTCACTCTTATCAAGTGGTAGTTGAACCCTGGCAGCCTCAGTTCTCCAACGTCGTGCATACTCCTAGAAATCCTCAGATGGTTTCTTATGTATGTTGGCTAATGAGAACCTATCTGTAGTGATCTCGGTATTAAATCTAAAGAGATTCATGAAATCCTTAACCATTTCTTGCTAGTTATGCCATTTGCGAGGATCTTGTCACGTATACCAAGTCAACGCTTCTTCAGACAGACTTCGAATGAATAACTTCATTCTCATCTTCTTATTTGTCCCTATAATGAGTAACTTGTCACAGTATGCCCTCAGATGTGCATGAGGGTTCCCTTTCCATTAAATATGTCAAACTTTGGTAGCTTATATCCTACCGATATGCCAATATCCGGATGGATATATAAGTCATTGTAATCTAGGCTCTTTGTCCCCCTAGTGGCTTGTAAGTTTTTTAACGCCTTTCTTAGACTGTGAAGTTGGGCATCTATCGACTCATATTCTTTCAATCAGGCATCATTCTCCATCTTTTCATACTGGTCAACCTCATATGGGACCTTGAACCTAGCTAGTGTCGTGAAAGCAGAAGCCTCAATGGTATATACAGGTGGCATTTGTAGATTATAAGGAGCGGCGATGTGTGCTCCAAATATATGTTGTGTTGCCGGGTAGGTAGGTGTGGCAGAGTCTTGAGTAAGAAGTTTAGGAATATTCCTGATTGTAGATAGATGATCAGTGGGGCTTGGACATGAGCAGGATCATGTTTAGGCATATTTAGTGAATCGGCAGAAGGCAAGTCAGCTCTTGGACAGTAGCTGGGCATCTTGAAAGTTGGAAAGGTAGTAGCCGAAAGTTTGTCCAAGTCTCACACTTGATGTAATTCTTCCCTCAAGATCTCAAGTTCCTGTGCTATTTGATCCATTTTCTCATCATTTCGAGTGTCGGACATATTTTGAGAACCCTCAAGATTCTCTACCGGTATCATTATGTTTGCAGCAACATTAAATTCTTCTCCACCTGTCATATTTCCCCTTGATCGAAGGTTGTACCATAAGTCATCTAGTTTGCAAGTCGACACAAATCAACATTCCTTTAAGGATTAACAAAAAAAGAAAAGGAAAGGAAAAGGAAACTATGTTAGTTTGGGAGATTTTAAAAGTACAACAAATATATAATGCATATATACGCCAAGTTAGCAACATTCAAACGTGTCCTAATACAAAGCCTCTTTATACTAAAGGTTGGCCTACGTTGTAATTAGTTCGATGATAAATGATCCATTCAAACATGTTTTGGATTTGGAACAAACATAATTTTATTAATCAAAGATGATTTGGATCTTACAATAAAGTGAACGGGCGGAAGCCTATAAATGAAAGTACATGGAGGCTATAAGGAGAACAAAGGGATGACAGAGTACAAATAAAAAATGAAAATCTAAGTCAATGTTGAAGCATCATCATCATAGTCATAATCATAATATGGCCCTATGTCACGACCCAACCCCGTAGGCCGTGACTGGGGTCTGACCCAGACCCTATATATATAACTATCATATGTACCAATCGATATAAGAATTATACATAAGAACCCTAGTGGGTCATAGCATTTCCATTTACATATAGCCGTTTTTATTTGTATCTTATCATGAAAGGGCGTGCAAGCCGACAAGGCTGCCATAATATCTTAACATTTGCTATTCACCATGTGGACATAATTGAACAGATCTTACACTACAACCCAAACACATGTCTACAGACCTCTAAGAATATTAACAATAACATATGGTGGAACAGGACCCCCGTTGTACCCCTGAATAAATAAATGTATACATTAGAAGATCAGCACCAAAAGCTGGGCTCCAGAACAGTGGAGCACCTCCGATATAGCTGAGTGGAAACCTTAAGCTGGCGGATCCTTGAAATGAATATCTGTACCTATGGGTTAGTACGATATATGTACTAAGTATATAAAGAATAACATAACATAACTGAGCTAACAACTTAAGTAGGGATGCAGGAAACAAATATAACACTTAACAAATTTCTCTACCTGCATCTTATGACATGAGGGTATGTATATCTTCCTTACATACCATACCTGGCCCGCTGTGGGACATGGTGCTACAAGTGTATCACTATATTTTCACATGCATGCCTACAGACTGTAATTCAAGAACTTTAACATTCAAAAGTGAACACAAGTCACGAGTTATACTCAGAGCCTACAACTGGACCTACCTCCACAATCATATCATATCTCATTTCATTTACATTTAAGACATCCCAAAAGAAAGGAGCAATAGGCTCTACATATTTTACCTTTTATCATATAAAAGCCTTAAAAAGGCAATAACTCAACTATTACAGGAGTTCTACCACATGAAGTGGATAAGAACTATGAACTATACTCAAAGCTTTATGAATGGAATTATCCCCATATTTCATATACAAACCATTCATAACTTATATCTAAGACTTACCAAAAGAAAGAAGAATAGCTTTACATACCTCGTAACGATTGCTTTTAACCCGGCTTGTCTCGTTGTCCTCCAAACCTATTTAACATGAAGGTAATACTAATATTAATAACCACAACCAATCACCCGTAGGAATCAATTCCTTATTCGCCTTTCTCGACTAGCCTATTAGTTAGTTAAGAAGTTAATGGAATTCGGGCAGCATCTTCTCTATAACTCACCCTATCCAAACTTCCAATTAACCTCCAAACCTTAGAAGCTATATTAAACACAAAAACCAGCAGCCAATACACACTTACACCACTTCAATATTACACAAAATGAGTTCCAAACAGCCTGCTCAAACTACGACTCCAAAATACGGTTTTCAATCTTTATTTCATAAAATCTTAACCACACGAAATGGGAAGTGATGTGGCTGCAACCAGAAGCACTTATACCTATATTTAGATATGTTTCCAGACCTGCAACACTACAAAACAACTCCCAATACAACCCCACAATAACAACGATACTAGTTAAACTTTAAGCCGATTAGAATACACCAAAATAGTCTCTACACGACTTGCAGCCTCCTTCAACAGTGACGTACATATTTTCACGTCTCCAACTCATATTTACACACCCATAAAATGCTTAAAAACTTATACAAATGTGGGACAAGAGAATCAAACCTTACCTTGCTAAAAATTGACTTCGGAAGCTTCTTACGTGCTGAAAATTAGTGGGGCTGCTCGCTGCACTTCCTGCTGCCCCAAATAATTACTTTATGCTATTAAAAACCGTTAGGTAACCATAGGATACTTTAATTAATTAATTCATGGAATGAAAGTCCAAGAGCTTACCTTGAATTGAAGCAACCCGTGGCTGCCTTGCTCTTGCTCTCACATTTTACTCTCATTTTCTAAGTTAAGAATGCTGAAAGATGATGTTGATCTAGCAATACACATGTATATATATGTGTCCTTAAGAAGGGACACGTGGCAGCACCTAGGGATGACACATGGCAGCCTCTAGGGAGCCACCTCATCCATGCGCCCACTCACATGCTGCCACGTGTCAGTGTGGGGTCCACCCCAAGCAGGTGCATCACCTACTTAGTCCAAGTAGGTGCATCACCTACTTAATCCAAGTAGGTGCTACACCTCTTTCCGCCTCTTCCGTGGGTTCATAATCTCATCTTACTTTAAGAGCCTATGCATTTCTTGCTACTTAAGCTCGACATGTACTCAAGTATCTTAGTTATGTAAGACGTCCTAGTTGGTAGCTTATGCAAGCAAGTCGATTTCCATGACTTTTTATTTGGCCTCCAACTCCTTTCAAATTCTTATAACTCTATTTCCAACCTTCCCTATTATGAGACATCACATCCTCCCTTCCTTAAAGTTATTTGATAATGTTTAGATACTCTGGGTCACATGACAACTTTTAAGAAGCTTAAAAAAGTGTTTTGAGGCATAAAAGTATGGGGCATAACACCCTAGATGATATTCCGGGGATTCATCAATCTGGTTTGAACCTACCCCTTCATCAAACCACACTTAGAGTGAGCTTCTTCCTCTAGGTCCTCTTCCATATCTTCCTCTTCCGGCTCCTCCGGATCTGTATTTGGATCCTCTTTAGGGTATTCTTCTGGATCTTCTTCTATCATTTGTATCAAATGATCTACGGATCCTAGAATTATTTGATCATACATTGGTGTTATGAATTCTATGTAAGGGAGTACTTTCTCCCTAATCCAATTAACCAACTGGTTATCTGCAACACCTCAAATACCCTTTATACTTGGTCGAGCCAAATAGCTCACAGTGGTACTCTATATATAATACTCTGGTGTGCACTATTTTTCATTTCTTGCGTTCATCATAATCATGTGATCCCATTCCAATTGCAAATTTCTTATCTGCGCTGTTGTGACCAAAATGAGATCATCCTCATGTAATGTCATAGTTTCCCATAGTGGTGTGTCTTGGACAACTCCAAATTTTCACAAAACTGGGAGAGAAACATATGGTTGAATACCTCCTAGCCTGATCAATTCAATGAAATAGAGATGTTATGTCAAACCAATCCTCCTGTCCAATACTACTTCCAGTGGATGGAATCTCCTGTGAGGTTCAAAAACAAATGCCACTCTTCCTCTCCCATAGGTGCTCCCCATAATCTGAGATGATCATTGTGGCTCTAAATCCTGTTACGGGCATCTATAGTATAGTCTATTCGTGGTTATCGATGATAGAAGTGCTCTATTGCCCAGATCTGTAATAACAAATTGCAACCCACAAAGAAATTATGTCACATTTTGCATGCTGACAATGATCAAAATACTTCGGCAAGAATCATATGCACCAAGAAATAATTATGCGGCACTGCAAAAAGGTCCATTACTATTAGCAAAATGTTGATGTTTATTGAATGGAACCTCATTGGGAAGACCATAGACCCCAAAAAGGCCATCATAAATATCCTTGGCCGCATATGTATCCATTGCTTATGAGTATAGGCAAATTCATCTGGGTGTTTTTCGAAGCTCTCGAGATGACCAAATCTTTGGAAACGATATTCCAACTTTACCTTTCCATTTCCTACATTCCTTAGTGATGCAAAGATATACAACCCTAACAGCCTAAGGAAATCTTTTGCACTTATGGTTGATGGACATATCAGTGTTTTTCCTCTTATCAGTAATTCCGAAAAATCACTAAATTCTTCTACTATTGGAGTGATCTCAAAATCCAAAAACATAAAGGTTATTATGATTGGATCCCAGAACTCCATCAGTAGAATAATTAGGATCTTGTTGGCTTGAATTCGCATGAGCGACAACATTGCACCTAAATGCCTTCTAACCTCAGCTCTGTGTGCTCTATGGATGTTTTTCCATTAATTTTGTATGATGTGAAGGGCCGAAACAACCATCTGAATGTTTTGGAGTTTTTGGTTTATATTTATCTAAAAGAAAGGTAAGGGTATGATAAGTATGTTAATTCCAAATCCATCATGGGTTATAGTTTGGATCATTCATAACAACTTCCAAATAAAATATGTCGTCATGTGTGTAACCTTTGACAAAGGGTGGCTTTCCTAATTATGAAGACGATGCCTTGGATCGTCTCGCTTAAGGTATATGCATCATGACTTAACTACTAGAGTAAGATTTTTCCTAGATGTTAAAGAGTGGGACTGAATGTTTGCGAAAAGGCATACTAACCTTATTGCGCCAACTCTGAAACTAAGGAATCCAAAAAAAGGTTTGGGGGAGTGTGAGACACTCCCCGCGTGAACCACAGTATGTGTATTGTGTACGGCCAAGGACTCGATAGAAAGTGCAAGTGACAGTGTAAGGAAAGCAGTAACATATAGTGTTTACAAACAAATAACGAGCACAAGTTTGGATTTGGCTTGCGTCCTTTCAAATGAGGAGTGACATAGCAAATCACGATTAAAGCAAATAATAGACAGATAATAAACAAATATCCCTTAATTATAAAACTAAATTTTACTAAGGTTAAAACCTAAATGCTAAGTACATGGGGCGTCCCCAGCAGAGTCGTCAAGTTGTCGCACCCTATTTTCGAACTGGTCGAAATGGTTCACAACATAAAATGGCTATGCCTCTGATGTTGAAAATAATTAGAGTCACATCTAATTTTAAAGAAAATATTAGGAAACCAATTTAAAAAAAAGTGTAAATGTAAACTCTGTTTTGATTTGCGAAACCGGTGAGATTCTAGGTAAGTATTTTGGTTACTCGAGGGGAAGGTATTAGGCATCCCTCAGAGCCTATCCGAAGATAGTCCTTAAATTTAGTTTTAGAAAAAATAATTAGGGATATTTATTCATTTATTTTCTTTAGAAAAAGATGATAAGAAAATATTCATTAATTTGAGAAAGAAAAAGGAAAAATGCAAGGCATGCCATATATACGTCTATAATATGAATGGAGAAAATTTAATAGAAATATATTTATCGTATGGTAAAAATAAATAATAAATAAATATGCTTGAAATGTATGGAAACTTTATGTATTAAAAACACAGATGTATGTTTAAAGTCATGAATAAATAAGCTTACCTAAATTTATGGTAACTAATATGAATGTCAAGCATTAGAATTCATTACTTTATTTATACACGCGATATAAAATAAAATAAAATTAATGAGTAAATAAAATAATGGATGAGTGTAGATATATGGATATATAATAAATATAATTTGGATGAAACTTCAAATAAAATTAGTGATGCATAGAAATTATTAAGTTTTTAAAATATTAAACTACCCCAAATATACACAAATAAAATATATAAAAGTTGACAAGAAATAAATATCTACGCTCTTATCTTCTTCGGATCAGCGCCGGCTTATTAATCGGAATACAAAATATATAAAGTTTTGTTGTTTTTCTACTCAGGTCAACTTCCATCATTTCCGAAGGGCCTAACTACCCCTACCCCTCTTTGGTTCATTTGTTATTATAATCCTAAAGCAATTCAAAAGAAGTAAAAAACTAACGTCCTAAAGCATGCCTATCGTCCCAACTTAATATCCAAGAGGAATTGGATGTACTATTAGGGTAGGTTTTAGACGAAAGAAAATATAGGCATCCTAATTAGACACATCGTCAAACAAAATAGATAGGACAAGCAGTTAGCACATAAAATCTCAAGTAAGCCTCTAGATTAATAAATTAGAATGCTTGAAAACACAGATAAGTTGTGAAGGTCATAATAATTATGTGTGTGCATACAATCAGATGTAGGTATCGTAAATATAAAAACTTGAATAACATTGAGGGCAAATTTGATTATTTAGACATATGAAGGCAATTTTAATTACCAAGGTGACTATAATAAAAGAAGGCATGCTTGATAATTTTAGTTATTAACTAATAATGTTTATAAGAAAAACCTATTGACATGATTTTAGGTGCGCCCACGCTTCACGCCGACGTGCCCACCGGGCAGTCCTGGCACGCCGGCTGTAATTATGCTAAAAATGTGATTAGAGGCTTTGTAGGATAGAAACTAGGTAAAAGGAGCTGAAAAAGAGGTATACTTGAAATCAGCTTCCTTGCGCCTTACGGGTTTACTCGCCCGTTGACTCGCACACATGTCAGACTCCTTGGTCCGTGTTTCAAGATGGGTCGAATGGGGACTGAAGTCGTTCCCTAGATCATTACGGATGCTACTATGGAATAATCTAAGAAAATTAGACTCGGACCCCCAGCACCTAAAATATTCGTGGGCTAACACACATGAAAAACTGGCAAAATTGCCTAGTTCCTATTGCGTCGCCAATAAAATGCTCCTAAATACCTCTAAAGTGCCGCCGGGGCTTGCACATGGGTTAGTCGATCCTAAGGGTCGGGGGAACCCCGAAAGACAACGCGTTTCGCGCATACTCCGAAAGGGAATCGGGTTAAAATTCCTGAACCGGGATGTGGCGGTTGACGGCAACGTTAGGAAGTCCGAAGACGTTGGCGGGAGCCTCGAGAAGAGTTATCTTTTCTGTTTAACAGCCTGCCCACCCTAGAATCGGCTCAGCCAGAGGTAGGGTCTAGCGGCTGGAAGAGCACCGCACGGTCTTCAACTGTTCGGAAATCTGGAGCTTTGTTGCAATCAACATGCAACCGTCTGGTACCGTCATCAAACTAAAGCATTGGAGGCATCTCTGGGCGGGTCCTTAACATCTTTAGCCCGGCTTAGAATAAGGGTACATCCTTGGTGCGGACTGTCTAGCATCATCAACAAAACTAGAGCCTCGGAGGCTTCTTCGAGCGAGTCCTTAACATCTCTAGCCCGATCTAGAATTTGAGTTCCTTTAAGGACAACTCACATGTCCCACCGTGCCGACCAACTTTGGTCTAGAAGACATCCAATTCCATTTGGACATAGCTTTCATAGCTCTTCGGCTCAATTTAGCCGGGAAAAGATAGGCATCTCTCGATGTGGCATCCTTGCCAACCATATTCCACTTATGGTCCTTACACAAACACTTGTCCCAATCGATATATATTTCATCCTCTGGCACCTGCTGCAACATAGCACCTTTGGCATTATGTGTGCTCTGCACCCGTAGGCACTTTGCACTACTTGGGACGTACTTCTGAAATTGAGCGGGCTGTTTGTGCGACTTCCTCTCTGCCCCAAATTAAACTTTTATGTTATTAAACATCATTATACAGCTGAGGTACACTTCAAATAATTAATTCACGGAACGAAACCCGGAAGCTCACCCCAAAAGGGCCAACCCGTAGCCCTCTCCCTTTGCTCCTCTAGGTTTTCTTCTTTGAGATTCTCTTAGTTTTTCAAGTGTAGAACTGAAAATATGGTTCCGTAAGCATCGTAAAATACATATATACACCTCTACGTATTTTAGGAACGTCGTATATAATTAATTCATGGAGAAAAAATTAGAGAACCTACCTAAAAATCGCTTAATTCCTATTGTGTCGCCAATAAAATGCTCCTAAACCCCTCTAAAGCGCCGCCGGGGCTACTGGAGTCATTCCCCAGGTCATTACGGAGGCTACTATGGAAGAATCCAAGAAATTTCGACTCGGACCCTCCTAAACCCCTCTATAGCGCCGCCGGAGCTACTGGAGTCGTTCCCTAGGTCGTTACGGGCGCTACTATAGAAGAATCCAAGAAAATTTGACCCAAACCGGGGGTCCGGGTTGAAATTTCTTGGATTCATTCATAGTAGCATCCGTAACGACCTAGGGGGCGAGAGTAGTACTAGGATGGGTGACCCCCTGGGAAGTCCTCGTGTTGCATCCCTCCTTTTTGTCGGAATTTGGCACGGTTTCGTCTACTCAATAATAAGTATTTTTTTGCAGACACGACATTCGGGGCCTAGACATCGTTAGGACGGGCGATGGAGGCGCTTAGGACGGGCGTGACAGGCGGCAGGGTGCGTCGGTGCATGGAGGGTAGGGCGCATGCCGAGGCGTTTGGGAGGGGTCTTCAATGGGGAACTTGAATCCTTGATTTTTTCAGAAGATTTCTTGTTGGAGATGAATTGAGAGAGAAGAGGATGGGGTACGAGTTGAATTTTCTTCAATTCTTCCATAGCAGCGTCCTTAATGACCTGGAGAGTGACTCCAGTATCTCCGGTGGCACTTTAGAGGGGTTTAGAAGCATTTTATTGGCAGCGCAATAGGAATTAGGCGATTTTGCTAGTTTTTCATGTATGTTAGCCCACATATTTTTTAGGTGTCAAGGGTCAGGATCGAATTTTCTTGGATTCTTCCACAGTAGCAACACCGCCCATGCGCGCATCGCCAAGGCAACATGCGAAGCACCCCAGGCAGCGCGCTGCGCACCGCCCGTGCGCCACCTGCTCGCAACCCCCATGCGCCCCCGTCAGCGCCTTGCGCCCAAAAAAATATATTTAAAAAGCAGATTTAAAAATAGATTAAAAATGGATTTAAAAAACATATAAAAACAGATTTAAAAAAAAATTTAAATAAAAAATTTTAAATCTGGTTTTTTATGTATTTTTTAAAATATGTTTATTTTATTTTATTTTAAATTTGTTTTTAAAATAAATTTGCATTCACAGATTTTTAAAAATAATAATTTTAAAAGCAGATTTAAAAATAGATTAAAAAATGAATTTAAAAAACATATAAAAATAGATTTTAAAAACAAATTTAAAATAAAATATTTTTATAGATGATGATGATCTAGGTATATGACATATTTCACGTGCATATTTTATTTTAGTGAGTACATTCTTTTAAATTTTTCTTAAATATTACTCATTTCATTTTAAAGACTATCAAAAATATATACTAAAGAATATAAAAATATTTTTATATAAGTCTCCAGTTCCTCTTTATTCAAAATATAGTTTTACCCCTCCACTCTATGACAGCTTCGTTCGGGAATTTGAACTTGACAACCTGAGTTCTACAATCAATAGAGGCATAACAGACATAAAGCCAGTCCATGCCAAGGATCACATCAAAATCAACCATGTCCAACTCAACTAGGTCGGCCAAGGTATCCCTGTGATGAATTGACACAGTGCAATCTCTATAGACTTTGCCAGTTTTTCGTGCGTGTTAGCCCTCAGATTTTTTAGGTGACGGAGGTCTAGGTCGACTCCCACATGGAGAAGAGGAAGGCTAGTTGCATAGGTAAACTCCATTATGAAACTTTCTTTCGCATTGAGCTATTTATGGATACACTAGCTAAGCCATATTGGAATAAGAAACCTATGCGAGCAACGTAGTTAGGGACTAAAGGTTTTTACTAGGATTCCTTTGGGTAGTCACTTTGGTTACCGGATTAAATCTCACCTTAAAGTCCTCTCGGTGCTTAGTCATTATCCCAATGGAATTTATGGAAATATAGTCATTAACATCATTAGGAAAGACAATAATAGATATCAATGCTCATGATAAAATAATTATAGGAGTAGCTCTTTAACATGATTGATTCATAAGAATCCATGAGTAGGTGAGAATATCATTCACCATCTATAACATGAGTGTGTGAGGAAAACCCGTCACAATCTTTATATTTTTCTTGAATCATCATTGGTACCATGGTTCATCATCATTCATTATTCTCATGAGTCATTCATAAGCCTGGATAATCATTCATAAATCATTGATAGAAATCCTTTGTAAATCATGATCATAAATCTTTGGAAACATAGTTGAAAATAGCATATGGCATGGGTTAATGAAAATCAAATTGAAATCATGCAATTTAATGTGAATTATGCATAATTAGATCAAAAATAATGAAATAAACCATGATTGAGAAGACCCTATGAAATAGGCCAACTCTTTACCACTTAGGCCTTCTTAGGATCCACCATAATACCTTCACCAGAAAAAATATGGCCAAGAAAATCAATTGACCTCAACCAAAACTTTCACTTGCTAAACTTAGCAAAACACTGGCGGTCCTTGAGGACTTACAATACAATTCTCAAATGATCAGCATGCTCTTATTCACTTCGAGAATAAACCAAAATATTATCAATGAACACAATAACAAACATATCTAAACATTGCTTGAACACCTTATTCATCAGATCCATAAAAGTTACAGGAGCACCTGCTAGTCCAAAATACATAACCAAGAATTCAAAGTGATCATACTAAATTCTAAAAGTCATCTTCAGAATGTCACATTCCTTTACTCAGAGTTGATGATAACCCAATCAAAGATCAATCTTTGAAAAGTAACTTGCACCTTGAAGTTGATCGAACAAGTCATCAATTCTTAGAATGGGATACTTATTCTTAATTGTGACCTTGTTTAATTTTTGGCAGTCAATACAAATTTAGAGAGAACCATCCTTCTTTATAATAAAGAAAATCGTAGTACCACATGGAGAGATACTTAGTCTATTAAAACCCTTGCCTGAAAAATACTTCAACTGATCTTTTAACTCTTTAAGTTCTATTGGGGCTATTCAGTAAGAAGGAATAGAGATAGGCTGGGTATCGGGGAGAAGATCAATATCAAAGTTTATTTCCCTTTTAGGAGGGATACATGGGAGATCATTGGGAAAAAATTCTAGAGACTCATTAACAACTGAAACTGACTCAAGAGTAGGATCTTAAGAGTTCTTATCCCTTACCTAGACTAGATGATATACTCAACCTTTGAAAATCATTTTTCGAGTTCCAATGCACTAGATGAATTGATCTTTAAATACAAAATTACTATATTTCCATTCTAGGACTAGCTTATTAGGAAATTGAAACTTAACCATACGAGTTCACAATATAAGAAGCATAACATGTATGGAGCCAATCTATATCGAGAATAACATCAAAACCGGTCATATCAAGCTCTACAAGATTGACTAAAGTGATTTGATAAAAAACTAAGATGGGGTAATTTCTACAAACCCTTATAGCCACCACCGAATCACCAACTGGAGTATAGACCGAAAAAGGTTTAATATGATCTCAAAACTAACAATGAATTTCATAGTAAGGTAAGAGTAACAAATGATCAAGTAGCCCTGGATATAATAATACATAAACATCATAGTCAAAGCCTTTTAACATACTAGTTACCACATCGAGCGAATCCTATAACTCTTGACAAGTCTGAAGGGTATAAAATTTGTTTTGGCCCTAATTGCCACCTGAAGTAGTACCACACTGATCTTATAAACCTATAGCCTGATTCTGAGCCTGGGGTGTAGCACTGCCTCTATAATACTTGGCGTGATGACTCAATTTACCACACCTATAATATGCATCTGATCCCGCCAAGCATTCTCTCTTATGGTTTCTCCCATACTTCTTGTATGGAGGGATGACTTGACCACTCGAAGCTCCTCTTTGAACCTTGGGGTAGGGCACCCTACCTTTATCAAACTTTAGAGCTAGAGTATTTGAAGAATTTTGGTCGGAGTACTTTTGGCAAAATTGAAGAAGGACACCATTTCCGAACTTGCCATGGGAGTGTCCACCATTATCAGTTCAATCCCTCTTGGACTCTTTTCTAGATCTCTTCTTGAGCTTCTCCTTCTTTATTTGTCCGACATGTGTTATAAGCCTCAAAATGTCTACCTTCTTGATTAGTATGGCAGTTCTACACTCTTTGACCACCAAGTTAGACACACCCAAAATGAACTTGCTCATACTAGCCCTTGGATCGGCGATCATAAAAGGAGAATATTTGGACAACTTAGTGAACTTGAGGGCATACTCCCTCACACTCATATTAAATTAGCACAAATTGATGAACTCTTGAATCTTTCCTTCCCTTAACTACAATGGAAAGAAATAACCAAGAAAATCACTCTTGAATTTCTCCCAATCAATGGCACCATCATCTCCACCTCTCTCATTTTTCCATTGGTCATACCAAACTTGTGTCACCCCTTTGAGTTGATAAGATTCTAAGTCTGCCTTATCCCCCAGACTAACACCCATGATATCCACAATCTTGAAAATACCCTCGATGAATTCTTGTTGATCCTCGTCCACCATAGAACCATGAAACTCAAGAGGGTTCATCTGAGTGAAGCCACAAACTTGGGTAGCAGTTGTACCCACATTTGGGTTCACAGAACGTACCACTTCCCTATTAGCTTGGGCAGCTACACCTTAAGCAAGAACTTGGAAAGAGGCTCAGAACTCCACATGAGAGACTTGCTCGTTCAGGGGGTCATTTTGAGCTTGGGGAGCTTGTTGTTCCTCATGGAAATTCCTTTGTGCGAGGATTATTCTTGGATGCATGATTCTTTAATCACAAAGAGAAATAATTATAAGGAAAATCCTTAGTGTTCAACTCTATCACACGACACGATCATGAAAGAAGTGAAGTTTTTTCCTAAAATACCTCCTAGCCTCCTATTAATAGATGTGTCGTTCTTCACAACAATGAACAAGACACTACTTGATGCAATATGTTAGACTCCTTAGGATACTTTAAACAGTGTGCTCTGATACCAAGTTTTTTGCAACTCAAGCTAGGCTATAGGTGTGACACGGTGATTAGAATCTCAAAGGACCCCAACCAATCCTCTTAACATATCATTCATGAGCATACATAAGGTAATTAAAGAAATAAAGCTAAAGCATAGATGCGGAAGTAAAGTCTCAATAGAAATATCTCCATGAAGAAGAAAACAACATCGAAGGATGAGACAACATAGACTTCGTGAACATCTAACATGCCTCAACTAGTCTAGGAGTAGGTATATGAAAAGCTCCTAGATCATGCAATATCAAAGATAAAATTCATAAGAATGATGTAAGATAAATGTCTCATCCTCAAAACATGAGGTCTCACCAACTATAGAAGTAAGCAAGCTCAACTCTAGTTATGAATAGGAGGTGAGTGGTGATCGTCAAACCCTATATTATGATATAGTATAGGTCAAAGTATGTGTTAGTACATGGATTGCACCAAGTATATGAGAATTATGCATGAACAATAATAATAGGATATAAGCAATATGAACATGAGATGCATGACCAATATCTTAAAACATAAGTAAAACCTTAAAAAATATTTAAACATCATAATCATATGGTCAATGTATCAAAACATCATCATGAGAACTTATACCTTTTCATATACCTTGGTGTGGTAAAGGACTTTTAACCTACATATAAGACCATATGAGCTATAAGATAGAATCTGATATACTCCCACACCGAGAAGGGGAGGTTACTTGCCAAGGTAAACTATGAGCTGAATCTTTCTTTATCATTGAGCTATTTGTGGACCCACTAGCTAGGCTATATTGGCATAAGAAACCTATGTGGGCAATGTAGTTAGGGACTAAAGGTTTCTGCTAGGATTCTCTTGGGTAGCTACTTTATCTATCGGACCGAACTCCACTTTAAAGTCCTCTCGGTGCTTAATCATTATCCCAACAGAATTCATGGAAATATAGTCATTAACATTATTAGGAAAGATAATAATAGATATTAATCCTCATCATAAAATAATTATAAGAGTAGCTCATTAACATGATTGATTCATAAGAATCCACGAGTAGGTGAGAGAATCATTCACCATCTTTAACATGAGTGTGTGAGAAAACCTATCACAACCTTTACACTTTGCTTGAAACATCATTAGTGCTATAGTTCATCATCATTCATTATTCTCACGAGTCATTCATAATCCTTAATAATCATTCATAAATCATTGATAGAAATCCTTTATAAATCATGATCACAAATCCTTAAAAACATAATCGAAAATAGAATATGGTATGGACCAATGAAAATCAACTTGAAATCATGAAATATAATGTGAATTGTGCATAATTAGATCAAAAATAATGAAATGAACCATGATTGAGAAGACCCAATGCAATATCATAAGAATTAGGTCTTTAGAAAAGAATTTCATGAAGAGAATTGAAGTAAAACCTTGGGACTCCATAGATGAAAAGATCCATGGATGGATTCACATATACCTCGATCACTTTGAATCCCTAAATGCAATAAATTGGAGACTTGACTTTGAATTCTCTTAGAATTTGCTAGAGGAAGAAGAAGACCCTTGAGAGAAAGCTTTAGAGAGAAGATTTTGGAATTTAGGTGTTAGGGTGAGAATGAGAGGGTTAGGAATTAGTTATCATCTAGGAATTAATTCCTAAAAATGTTCAAATACGTTAATGAGATAATAGGAAAAAGACTAAAACACCCCTTAAACTTAACTAAACAGACCCCTGGATAGACCATATTCATAGTCTGTGAAGAATTCCTCGGGTCTTGGAGTGGTCCATGAGAACAGACTTGGTCAAGTCTGGCATGAAGGGCTCTGATGGGAAGGCACTATGGCCCATAAATCTCACCACAAGTCATGGTGATGTTCGTGGTCATGAGGGTCGACTGATCTTGAATGGATTGACCTTTATGGAGACCACCATAGTTTGTGGTGCTCTTCATGGGTTGTGAACATCAAGCGTGGCATGGACTTATCATACCCTTGAGGGTGGTAGACCACGGCACATAACCACGGCTCATGGTGCTTTCCATGGTCCATAAACCCTCTTGTGGTCCTCAACCTCTATTTTTCCCAATTGCCATAGTTGGACCATGTTAGCCTTTCACAGCCTGTGGTCCATTTCACGACCATAAAGGGATCTGTGATGTCCACCTGGTGCCAAAACTCTGAGTTTTTCTTGGAACTTCCTTTTAACTTCATTTTCTATTTTTCCAACTTCAGGGATCTTACAATGAGATTATATCATCAAATGGGACTCAATAGTACTAGACAAGGATCTTCAATTTGAATAAGAGCCATTTGCAATTCCAAATTGGGGTGTATAGAAGTTGAGGATAAAAGATATCAAACCGATAAAGGTCGAATGTATGCATCGTTTAATTGAGGAGGCTACTTGAAACACTAAAAGGGACATACGGAACAAGTACCTTCTCTTATTTAAGGATTCAATTACTACTTTTTTTCTTGACTGAACACTCGAGGATGGGTGATGAGTAAATTAGTAAATAATGATCTTTTTTGGTCATTATGGGTAGACCAATGGCAAAAGAACTGGGTCAGAAAACCTTTTGGAGAGTGACTCAAAAAATTCTACACTAGGCAAGTCTCATATGAAATATGATCAAGGTGAGGTCTAGGACAATCTGGGAATGGGCTAGAGTTAATTTCTACGTGTGGATTGGTTTTTTAATAGCCAAGACATTAAAGAGTCCATAGGACTTTTTGAAATTGAATTCGGGCTAGTAAAACTCTCGAAATCAAACTTAGCATGAAAGGATTGGCTTGAAACATTAATGGTTGAAGGTATGTTGTAAAATAGGAGCCTTTGGGGGAGTTTCTGAGCTGCAGAATCCATGCAAGTCGCTATAGCATCGTCATATCGCTATAGTGAGATATAAGGGTGTACATAGACCGGGTTGGTTCAGATTTTTTACAAACCAAACCAATAAAAGTTGGGATTTTGATATTAATTTTTCTCTGTTTTTTGGGGTTTTTGGATTTTTTTGGGTTTCTCAAGTTTTTCATAGTATCTAATAAAAAGCACAGACCAATGCTTCTTAAAAAGAGTTATAGTACAAAATATCAACATATAAGATGGAGGCAGAACACTATTTGAAGTTTTAACTTTATAAGATAGGTTTTTTTGTATATTATTTAGATGGGCTTCTCAAGTCCAAATCTAAATATAAGAAAAAAAATATGAAAAATTTTTAAAAAATATTTATAAATTACATTTTAATAAATATTTTTATGTATAACATAATTTAAAAGTAGTATATCTATAATCGGGTCGGCTTGGATTCGGTTTGACTTTTTTTAGTTAAAACCAAATGAACCCTATAATGGTCGGGTTTTTTTTTTCAAATACCAAACCAAGTCAAACTAAACCACTAGTCGGTTTTTTTTTTCGATTTGGTTCGGTTTGTCGGTTTGGTACGGTTTATCGGTTTGCCCTTTACAATCCTAGTGAGATGTTTGTGTAGGCGCTACAGCGGGGTAATAAGGTACTATATTAGGAATTTAGCACGCTATAGAGGGATTGACCACTATGGCAGGTCGCTATAGAGGGTTGGACAACTATTGTAGGGTAAGTCGGGGGTTTACTGTAGAAAATGCCCAAAACCAGTCATTAATTGGTCATCCCATTTTAGGAAATATAAAGGGCAACTTAGAGCATTTTTCACTAGTTTTTCATCTTGTTCATCAATTAAGGTAAGTTAATTACTTCCCCAACTTGTAACTTCAATTTTTAATCTATAGAATTCATGAGAGTAACCTCGGGGAAGGGTTTTAACTTGAAATTGATGATGGGATGTCCTAGTTTGGGTGGAATGGTCATGAATTGACCTGGAGTTAGAATTTGAGTATAATCCAGGAATTATCGGCTACTATTGATTGATTATTCTATTTTATTAGTAGTTTAGACCAAGAACAAACCAGGATTCTAACAAGGGGAAAGCTTAGGTTTCAAAGACTTTTCAAGGCTTGATTCGAAGTAGGTGATGGTTTGTGTGTTTCCAAATTGTGTATGTATGCATGTCTACTACTTTGTAGTATTACTTATGCAATGCATGTGAAGGAAACTAAAAGGCTAATGTGAAATGACACCGTATTGATAAAATCTTAGGCAATGAACTTTTTTGTTTACTTGTAGTTTTCAAGTGTGATTGTTCATTGTGATTGTGGTTGTGCATGATGATTGTGATTGATAGTTGGCTCGCGTACCACGCCTGATATGATTCATTAATGATTGGCTCAGATAACGCGACATTATACTAACAGTTTGTGTGTGGATTCCTTGAGAGGACTGGATATGTGCATTTTGATCATGTGGTACATGTTTCATGCATTGGCTAATTCAAAATATTATGATTGGGAATCTGTATTATGTTGTGGTTTTTGGTTTATGTGTTGACATATTTTACTATGTTGTAGTTGCTTGTTTATATTCATGTTTTGGAATTGGCCGTGTGATCGTACCAGTACACAGTGATTGTGTACTGATACTATACTTGCTCATTTCTTATTGAGTATAAAACATATTCAGGCGACTGATATGAGACCTTAGTTAAGAGACACATGATCATTTGAATCTAAGGCTGAGCTACTCTTCCGGACTACCATGGATTCCTCCCTATTTCTTTTTCCACCTTTTTGGACAAATACACTTTAGACTATTAGATTTATGTTTTCTAGTTTACGGGGTTGCATCCCTATTTTTGATTGTTTAGAGTTTTGGTACTATGATCTTGAGGCTCTATGGAGTTTAATTCCGCATATTTGTTGAACTTGATTGAGTTTATAGGGACTCAATCCTTTATTTAATTGAACTGCTTTTTAAACTGTCTTATTACATGTTTTGCCTTCTAAAAATGGGTTGATGGGTTTAGTTGGGTTAGTAATTGGGTCTCTCATCGGAGAGTTAGTGCGGGTGTCACTCACGATGGGTTAGGATCGTGATATTATTGCGTAATAAATTCACAAACTTGTTTGTGCAACATATTTCACTCTTTGCCTATTTTATTTTTAGGCTTTATAGTAGTAAAAATAAAAAAATTTAACATAGAGTAGGTCTTTCATATTTTCCTTCCAAATGACATAATTAAGGTCATTTAAAGTAACCATTTTACTTGTGTTGACTTTCATCGATTCCCCCAAAAAATACAACTATTGCAAATCAAATCTTTGATATTAGTTTTTGGAAAAATACGGACTAACATAAAATATATGATCAAAATAATATGAATAAAATTTAAAAATAATGACACCAAAATTTTTACGTGAAAACCTTTTAAATATGGAAAAAAAATCACGGCCAAGAGAAGTAACTGATATTACTATAATAAGAATTTTGTACACTGTGTTGTCACAATATAATACTCAAAGTGACTACTACACAGTCAAAAGAAATAAGCTTCTTTTGATTTTTTACCTCACTAAAATATCACACACACTCTATTTTTCTTCACAAACTATTTTCTTACACACTTTATGAAATGCCTCACTACTCTATCTATAATCTTCATCTCTATGGTGTGTTTACAAATGATCGAGAGGCTCTCGATTTATAGAGAAAGAAAATTATGCCTATATCACTAATGACATAGGTAAAAGTAGCAATTTCAACAAAGATGTGTAAATTTTATCAATTTGCCAACTACCAAATCTACATTTCTTAACTTTCTTTTTCAATCTTGCAGAAAAATGTTAACTTCAACAATGAAAAATGGAGTTGGACCGCACAATATTTTAGTGTTATTTATCATGACGTAATGATGATATTACAAAAAGAAAAACATAATATTGAATTTTTTGGATCCTATACAATTATCAATATTTGCTATGAAATTTCAAAGTGTGTTAAATTTTTTGCTATGACATTGGATGCTTATGTTGGATAGACTTTTATCTGCGGAAGCAATTTCTTTTGTCAGAATTTTGAAGTCATAGAAATATTGATAATAAATTAATATTACTATTATAAAAAATTAAAAAATTAGGAATCTTACTTTTAATATCAAATTCAATTTTGAAAACAAAAATTAAAATTGTGCGAGGCAAATTTACGTGAAATGAATCTATATAGGGCAAGTTGAGAATAATTTTTTTCTATGCTTAATGGAGTGGGGCAGGGCGAAACAGATTAGAATGTTTGCAGATTTATGCGAGTTTCCTATGCAATTACGAGTCTTAAACTTATTTGAGCTACAAAGAGATAGTGTAACTTTTTTTTCCATTTTATCAAAGTTTTTTAAATGGCAGCCGTTAAATCTCTTAACTTCTAAAATTTGATATAAAACGAAAGTTTTTCATCCACTTTATAAAATAGAAGAAATTCTTCCACTTTATAAAGTGAAATGTTTTTTCACTTTACAAGAAAATTTTACTTTACCAAAACTTTTTACTTTACTCAAATATTGTAGTTATAACTCAAGAAATATAACTGCAATGAGCTGACGAATCTCTGAATACAAGTTAGATCAGATTTACAAACCAACCCACAACACGACAATTTCATAGAAATGTAGGTCATCATATACATTAACATATATTGGGATATAAATAAAATAAATGTGTGTCACATTGGGATCCCCACTAAATGTCGAAATGAAATCCTCCATGATCGTCGTGGGACTAGGATCTGCAGTGGATGAAGGATCTATAGTATGAATCTAAAATCGGAAAAGGATAAAAAAAATGTCCTTAAAATATGTGAAATGAGCAAAAATACCCACCCTTTGTAATTTGGTTCAAAAATGCACTTGCTCTCAATACTTTGGTCCAAAAATACTTTTACCATTGATAGTTTGGTCCAGAAATGCCCATACTATTACTAAATGGGTCAAAAAAATCCCTTTTCGAAAAAAATTATATCAATATTCTTTTTCAAAACACATTTGGTTCCTAATAAAAATATTGTTTTTAAAGAACCCTATTCTTGTTTTCTTTCGTTTAAAATCACTTTAAGTAATAAAAGTGTAGGAAATAAGTTTTTATTCTTAATCTTATTTTATCAATTAAAATAAAATAATTTCATCTACCCTTTGATTGATAATATATGTAATATATATATATATATACATAAAATCATAGCAAATCCATCATTAATTTTTATTTAAATAATGATAAAAAATAATTATAATAAAATAAGAAATATTTTTATTTTTTAATTTATATGCTATTGTTTATGACTCAGCGGAGAAGTAAAGTTCTGCTCTCCTCTCTTTCTCTTACGTATCTAGTTCCACAACTTAACTCTTACTTTTACGATGTAAGGGAAGAACGTAAAAGTAATAAAGGAAAAGCAAGGTGTGGCGTAAGTCAAAACTTTTTGGTCTCCATGTTCTGGTCTCGGAAGAAGCTTATTTGGTCTTCTTTGAAGGCTAGAAGCATCCTCAAGTCATTGAGGATGGTCAAAGCAATGGAGTTTTTCGAGGGGAGAAGAGAATTCCACTCCTTGATTAGGAGGTTAGAGCATTGATTATGAATAAGCCGTGAATATAAATAGTCAGAAGCGAGGTTACGAGCTGGCAGAGACATTTCTTTCTTTCTTGGTCAACAACCAAGCACATTTCCAACAAGTCTCTCTTCTTTTTTGGGGGATTGAAGTAGAATAAACATTTGTTAGTAAAAAGTATATTAAGAAAAAATGTGTCCAAAAGGAAAAAAATAATATATTTATTTGGAATAATGGTATTTTTGGACCAAAGTAGTGACAACAAAGATATTTTTGGACCAAACTATAAATGAAGGCATTTTTGATCATTTCACATAGTTTAAAAATATTTTGACTATCTTCCAATCTAAAAATAAAATGAAAAGTCAATTTAATATAAACTTAAGACATTAATAAATAATAAAAATATAAAAATATTTCAAACCAAAAAATGTCAAAACGACATCCTCCATGATCGTCATGGAACTAGTTTTGGTAAAGTAAAAGGTTTTGATAAACTAATTTTTTCTTATAAAGTATAAGAAAAACTTTCACTCTATAAAGTGAGAGAATTTCTTCCGTTTTATAAAATGGAAGAATTTAAAAATAGTTGCCACTTGAAAATTTTGATAAAACAAAAAGGATTATACTAAACCTATTTTAATTATATTTTTAAAACATAATTTACTTGTGTCAATATTATATCTGATAGTTAAATATATTCCGAACTCGGCAATTAATCCGCTCCGGCCCATCCCATTGTTGTTCCTACGCCCACATTCTTCCTTTTTTGGACGGAGGGAGTACGTCAATTTTGAACCAAACGCCGTCAGTTCAAATCTGGACCCACTTCGTTTCTATGCTGTGGGCCCCAGCGCCGCCTCCGTTAAATTTCAGGGCTATCCTACAACAAAACTGAGACTCCGACTCCATTAAATTTCCATGCTATCGTCGTTCTCTCTGTCTCTGGAAATTTCTTTGAAGAAGCTCCAATCTCAGGTTCGTCGACTTCAATGGAATTTTACGTTATCTGTATCTCTGTGCTTTAACTTTTCATCATTTTCTTTACTCATATGTTTTGTAATAACTCAACAATTTACGGTATCTGTTTTATAGGTTTGAAACATCGAATATAGGGTTTTTGATGTGTTGATTCTAAGGCTGATAATTAATAAACGCACCTCAGTACTAAATTAGATATGTTCCCTTCTATTACGTTCATCTGATTCTAATACTTAGTACTTTGACAATTAGGGTTTCTGAAAAGTAAAGGGCCTCTAAATTCCGTCTAGTAATTACTTGCAGATCTAAAAGGTTTATTGACAATCATGGAACCTAATGGAAGAGTAAAACCAATAACTAAGTCTTAAGCCTAATTAATTGATGCACGATTGGTGGATGCTGAATGATTGATGCAATAAAGACATTCTTTTGTGAGAGGTGTACCATGCATGGAGAAGCTTTTTGTAGGATGAGATTTTAACAGACATATCAGTCAACCTCGAGTGGTTATGATGATGTGAATGGAAGTTTTGGTTTTGGGGATAGGGATGCTGTAGGAGTCACACTGTTGGATTTCACGAGAACTCTTGAGTTCTTGGTTGCCGATTCGAGTTTTCCAAAGGGGAGGAACATTTGGTAACCTTCCGTAGTGTGGTGACTAGATAGATTACTTGCTCATTGGGAAGAATGATAAATTGCTTCCACATTAGGAAGGTTATTCTGAGTGAGAATCTCACGACTCAACATAAGCTCTTGGTGATGAATTTGGAGATCAAAACGACGAAGAAAAAGAGGGTCGGTAATGAACGACCAAGGATCAAATCGGTTTGACCATGGCCGATGCCCAGGAGATGGGGGAGAAGCTGTTGGGTTAGGATTGCTAGTTGCATTAGAATAACAACTAGAGAGGTTTTAGGAGTTTCGAGAGGTAAATTTGATGGGCATCAAGGGGATTGGTGGTGGAATGGGAACGTCCAAGGGAAAGTGGAAGTAAAAAAGGTGGTGTATGTTAAGCGTGTGGAGAGTAAGGACGAGGAGGAGAAGCGAACAAAGAGGAAACATATAAGATGGCGAGGAAGAGGCAAAGCTAACAGTTACGACGGCTAAAACAACTTTTGAATTCTTATATGTAGAGCTTGCGGACAAATGCAAAGATAAGAAGTTGTATACACTAACCAAGGCGAGGGATATGAAGGCTCGAGACCTGGACCAATTGAAGTGCATCAAGGATGAGGACAACAAAGTAATGGTGGATGAGACACTTATTAGACGGAGATGATAACCATACTTCCATGAACTCTTGATCGAAGAGGGGGACATAGGTGTATTCATGTTGAGTAGCTTGAGGGTGCTATACATAGGATTCGTAAGGGGAGAGCAACTAGGACAGATGAGATTCTGGTGGAATTTCAGAGGAGCGCAGAGAGGGTAGGTATAGAATGACTGACTGAGTTATTTAATGTTACTTTTAGGACGAAAAAGAAGTCAGAAGAATGGATGTGGAGTACGATGATTCCTTTGTACAAGAACAAGTGTGACATTCAGACTTGCAGCAACTATTGGGGATATCAAACTACTAAGCCATACTCTGAAGGTTTGGAAGAAGATGGTGGAGATGAGGGTGAGGAGGGACGTGGCTATTTCCAAGAACCAGTTCGAATTTATATCCGAGTGTTCATTACAGAAGCAATTCATTTGGTTAGGAGATTAGTGGAGCAGTATAGGGAGAGAAAGAGGAACCTTCAAATGGTGTTTGATCTAGAGAAAAGCTTATGACAAGGTTTCAAGGAAAGTTCTTTGAAAGTGCTTGGAGCCTAAAAGTGTTCTTATGGTGTATACTAGAGAGATTAAGGACATGTATGATTGAGCCAAGACTCGAGTAAAGATAGTGGGTGGGGACTCAAAGCACTTTCCAGTTATGACGGAATTATACCAAGGATCAACCCTTGGTCCTTTTTTATTTGCTTTGGTGATAGATGAACTTTAAGTGTATTCAAGGTGAGGTTTCATGGTGTATGTTATTGGCAGATGACATTGTTTTGATAGATGAGACTTTTAAGGGGGTTAACACTAAGCTTGAGGTTTGGCGAAAAATTTTGGAGTCTAAAGGGTGTAAGTTGAGTAGGACCAAGATAGAAAACGTGGAGTGTAAGTTCAGTGACATAACTCATAGGATGCTATGGAGGTAAGACTTGATACACAAGTCATCCATTGGAAAGGAAGTTTCAAATATTTTGGGTCTATTGTCTAAAGTATTGGGAAAAATTGACGAGAATGTCACACATCGTATTGGTACAGGTTGGATGAAATGGAGGCTCGCATTCGGAGTCTTATTTGATATAAAGGTGCCATTAAAACTTAAAGGCAAGTTCTACAAACGATGGTTAGAACCAGTTGTGTTGTATGAAGTAGAATGTTGGCCAATCCAGAATTCCCGCATTCAGAAGTTGAAAGTTGCGGAAACGAGGATATCTGATAAAGGTAGGAGTGACCTCGATAGAGGATAAGATGCGAGAAGCGAGATTGAGATGGTTCAGACATGTGAAGAGGAGATACACGGATGCACTAGTGCGGAGGTGTGAGAGGTCCGCTATGGATGGTTACAGGAGAGGCAGAGGTAAGCCGAAAAAATATTAAGGAGAGGTAATTAGATAGGACATGATGCACCTCCAACTTACTGAGGATGTGACTTTAGATAGAGGATTTTGGAGGATATAGATTAGGGTAGAGGGTTCGCTAGGTAGTTAAGAATTGTCTCGCTTAGCCTTTCATTGTAGCAGTCGTAGGTTTCCATATGAGTTTTTAGTTATCTCATATCTATTACTATTTATTATTTCTTTACACTTTGATTATCGTATTGCTTAGTTGTAATGATTATTCCGTTTTAGTATGCTTTGTCATGCTTTCTTTAGCATTTTTGTCTTGACTTTTTCACTCCCATTCTTTTCTTTTTCGAACTATTTTGTAATGCTTGTACCTGAGTCAATGATCTGTCAAAAATTACCTCTCTACCTTTTAGGCTAAGGTGTGCGTACACACTACCCTCCCTAGACCTCACATGAGGGATTATACTGGGTATGTTGTGTTTTTGCTAATCAGAATCTCTTGACCCCCCCCACCCCCACCCCCCACCCCCACCCCCCACCCCACACACACAATTTTTTTTTTGTTGGGTGTGGTGAGGGTCATCAGGATCTTTGAGGAGAATTTAAGATTTTGGCTGGCTGTGTGAGAAAATTGAATCAGCTCGACGTTGAGTTGGTAAAGAATGTGGCATTGTCTGAACACTTCCACATTCGCATTGCTTAAAAGGGGCAATTGTTGCCTTTCTGAATTATACTGGAAAATAGTCATTTCATGGAATGTTGGATGCAAAGGATATGCACAATGGTAGAAGTTGTCTTAAAAGATCTACAATCTAACCAACACATGCAGATGAACAACATAACATAATGGAAGTAGAAGATCTTTATAGGCAATACATGAACAGTTCTGGTCTCCAACACTAGAGAAATCTTAAGAGAAAATATTAAGTTTCGGAATGGAACATTTTCAAATGGAGTAGAATTGATACAGAGGATACATAAAGCCGATGCGCAACTAGCTTCGAACTAAAGACAGTTGTACTTGTTGCATGAATGTGTACGAGGATTTGGTGTGCACACTCATGAATAGTCAGACTGGACCATTTTAGAAATAGTCCCAATTGTAAGACGTCACATTAGTAATAGATGGAGTTAACTTGAGTAAACCTTAAGGGGGAAAAGTGTGAGGGACTAAGAACGCTCTCAAAGAGAAGAAACATTTAGTTGTAAATTGACTAATGTGGATATTAATGTGATTTTTTATTGTCAATGTTGATATCCTGTTTTCTAGGTTTTTATTTTAGTTTTTGATTTTTCAATTTAGATTTTGAATCCACGGATGTAATTGGTTTACAAGAAAAAGAGGGAAAAGTTATTGCAGATTCTTTTGGACATGGGATGTTTAAATGAGTACATTGTTGAACCTGTTTCCTTTTTTGATGTCCTTCACACCCCTCCTCCTCCCCCAACAAAAGATAAAGAAAATTTTGAATATGATGGGCCCTCAGATTAAAATGAAATATCAGTCATTTCATTATGTGCAGTGATGGCGATGTTCCTAAATTTGCACTAATGGTTAGCTGTAACCAATTATTTATTCTTTTGCTCTTCTTATTTCAGAATTGCATCGGTGCATTAAAGTAGAAGCCAGTCCAGCAGTGCATCATCTCAACATGCCAAAAGACAGAAGTGTGAATTCCTTTTCCGTTAACCAGTCAAGGACATCTCCTTACTCTTGCAGCTCAAAGAATTCTGACCTCGACTCCAAGAAATCTCTACTACCAGTTGTGAATGAAAGAGAATGGGAAGAAGCTAGATGTCCAATATGTATGGAACATCCACACAATGCTGTCCTTTTACTTTGTTCTTCACAAGACAAGGGTTGTCATCCTTATATGTGCGACACAAGTCATCGACATTCTAATTGCCTTGATCAATTTCGTAAATCATCTGCTGTAGGAGCTCAACAAAACGAAGATAATGTATCAGGAGCTGTGTTCCGTAGAGGAAGTTGGGGGCAAGCACTATCAGGAGCTTCAAGGTTTTGTGTGCAGAAGCAACCTGGGCTTGCCTGCCCTCTTTGCCGGGGACATGTCGAAGGATGGATTGTTGTAAAGGCTGCTCGTAATTTCATGAACTCCAAAACAAGGAGTTGTGCCCTGGAGACATGTGATTTCTCTGGTAACTATGCCGAACTAAGAAAGCATGCAAGGCATGAACATCCCTCGGAAAGGCCAGCTGCGGCCGACCCTATGCGGCAGTCTGACTGGACAAGATTGGAGCTTCAAAGGGACTTTGAAGATGCTTTCAGTGCATATCAAACACCATCTGATGATGACATTTCTGGAGTTGACTTCCTAACAGAGCTGCCTCACTTCCTAACAGATCTGCCTCTTGACACTGGTCTATTTGACCTGCTAGATGGTTACTACCCAGAGGCTGAGGAGGGATTGGATGAAGACATCAATATGTCACTGGATTTCGAACTTGAGCTCTCTTTCTCTTTCCTGAATGAGTTCCCAGTGGTGCCTTCAGCATGGGATGGGTCTCCAAGCTATGCTGGTGGGAGAAGCACTTATCGATCAGAGAGTGGTGCTAGATCACAAAACAGGAGATCTAGAAGATCGGCATCAGGTTCTGATAACTACGAACAGAGGTCAACAGGTTCAAGAAGCACAAATCTGTCATCAAGACACGGACACTTTAGTTAATTTGAATGGTCATGGTTTTAGCGTATGGGTAGAGTTCAGGTCTTGCCTTTTAGGTATCATGTTATCGTTTGCACTATTACTTGCTGTTATAGTCTCGGTCCGCTGTCTTCGCTGCTTTTCTACTTAAAATCCGAATTTTAACTTCGCTATTAATGCAAGATTTCTTCTACATATGTTTGAAGGTTCTGTTTTGTTATGAGCCTTCTTAGAGCGTGGTTCCACTTAGACCATCTTCAATCCATATTTATTTTACTCTCTATTCTCTATTTTTGGAGAGTAAAATAGAGAATGGGTTTTTCAATCACCCTCTATTTTACTCTCTATTCTCCATTTATAGAGAGGTGTTTGGAGAACTACTATGCATCCTCTCTATTTCACTTTTTGATTATTATTATTATTATTACTATTATTATTTGTAATTAACATATTATAAATTATATAAGACCATTGATTAAATCTCTAATATTCGTAATTATTTTTTAATATAATATAGCATTTTAAAATATATATTATTTAATATATACTACTTAAATTCTAAATTAATAATATTTCAATTCTAAAAAAATCATCATTTTAAATATATAATTAAAAATTAGTATAATTTTTCACTACGAAAGAATGCACAAAATTTAAATGATAAGATGAAATATCTAATTAAAAAACACAATACACAACATATACATTATGAGAGCATTTAATAATTTTAATAGAACATTTATCGAAGCAACGTAATAATCTTGAAAGTTGAGTATTTATGTAATATTTATGCAATTGTATTTCATTAATGATTTCACTTTTATTTGAATTGTCCATTAATATGTATAATATATAATATTTTCTTGCAATTTATGTTATTTAGAAATTTAGAATAAATATAATTTTCGACTAAATAAAAAATTTGAAAAAGAATTAAAAAATTTATTACATAAAGATTTTATAGGGTGATTATTTGAAAATAACAACAATTTATATTATGAAATAAGAAAATAAAAATAATAATATAATACCAAAAAAAGAGAAATATTCTTTTCAAAAAGTAAAATAGAAAATCGAGTTGAAATTGATTGTCTCCAAATATAGAGAACTCCTATATTTGGAGAGTAAAATCGAGAATAGGATTAAATGCCCTTAGGGGTCATTTGGTGTGAATGATAACACAAAATAGTGATGGATTAAATTATAGTGACACTTAATTTGTTGTTTGGTTGACAAGTTTGGATAACTTATCATGGTATTAATAATTAGTAATGAGATAAGTTATCCCTCCTCTTGGGTGGTATAATAATTCCGGGATAAAATAGGTAAATGACAAAAAATTCCCTTTAAATCATTTTTATACCTCACTTTTCAAATTCATATATATTTACACTATTTTTAATATAAATTTTACTTAAATCCCATAATAAAAAAGCCCAATTACAATTCATCCCTACTCTTTCGTTAATTATCCGAAATCCCTGATTTTGACATACTTTCGGATACATAAGTATTGTGCCTGATACATCGCGAATTGATCTATAGTAATTAATGTGGTTGATTTTTTTTTATGAAAAGGTAACGTATCTCACTTTAAGTTTCCTTCATTCAAGCAATCACGTAGTAAAATCAGGTAATTAACCCCCAAACAAACCGTAACAGATTGTTGAATTCGAAAATTCAAAAATCCAAACGGGCATAGCATAGAATTCTTTCAAATTTCAATTCAATTTTCAAAATTCATTGAATAATTCAAGATGAATATATCAATTTTACTGAGACATTTTGAAGTTTGACAATCCGAGATGAGTTATGAAAGATACATAAGTGATGGAATCGTAGTTGGCGGTAATATTTCGTTCGTGAATCTAAAATCAATATTTTTTGCTGAATTGAGCATCGACGAATCATTGAAAAACATTGAAATCTGATACATCGTGCAAGGTAACTCATCGTCAATGATTATTCGTAATGATACGTGTGTTAAACTTTACATCGAGTTGAAGAAGAACGAGCCCGGATTCACAATATATCCCATGTGCATAACAACATCAGATAGAACAAGTTATTAGATACAATCACTCGATGTATCATTAACAAATCTAATATTTATTTAGATTTATGATATAATACAGATACATATACATAATATTTAGAGATATACATATTGAGTTTGATACATTGAGTATACGTGTTTAAGAACTGTCTGATACATATAGTTTTAAATATTTTTTTTTATAGAAAATGAGTGAAAATTTGAATCTTGATACATTACTAAATATTGTATCTCAATGGTTAAGCAACACTCCGTACATTTCAAGTTGTATCAGGTACACTCATTTTTTTGAAGTTTTTATTCATGATTCATCATAGTCTTATGTATCTAATAGAGTTTAATAAGTTTTTCTACTATTTTGTTGATTTCGAAAATTATTTTTTTATTTTATAGTCAAAATACATAAGAATTATTATGTATTTGGTATAATTGAAAAACACTTTTGCTGTCAATATGTACTTTCATTATTATATTTGGTCATGATACATAAAAAACTTATGTATCTGGGACATGTTAATAACTTTTCCTAAAAATATGCAGTTGTGAGTTAACATGCTATTCAGACGACTGTTGTTGGAGAATGAAAGCATTGTGTAGGAAAAACTCTGATATATTCAAAGTGAGATATTTCAATAGTGAACATTCATGTCCCTTAAGAGATAGAATTTTCAACAAAGTCCATGCTACAAAGGCTTTTGTTAGTGCATTCACTGCACCTAAATTAGTTAATCATAAGAGAATTCATGCCCCTAATGATATAAGAAAGGATATTAAAGCAGTCTATGGGGTTGATATTATCTATCAACAAGCATGACATGCAAAGAAATATGCTTTGGAGATGTTAAGGGGTAATCCTGCTGATGGATATAGGCAGATTCATGTATACATCCATATGCTAAATCCCTGTATCCAAATTTGTAGATAACTATGCACAAGTCACCAAGCGATTAGTTCATGTATCTATTCATAGCGTTAAAGCTATTGATGAGTGGGTTTCAGTTTTGCAGACCTGTAGTTGTTGTTGACGATGCTCATCTTGATGGACCTTATAAAAGGACATTTGTATCGGCTAGAACACTTGATAGAATAGGTATTACGTTTTGTTACTGTTAGGTATTGAATAACAATATATCATCTCATTTGATACATTTGTTGTGTATCTGATATACAATAATAACTATTTTGTAGCTGAGAATTATTTTTAAGTTGCATATTTTCATTGGCGTATAGTATTGTTGATACGAAAAATAATTCATCATGGTCGTGATTTTTCCAACAGCTCAGAGATGCATTTGCTGAGAGGGACAATATGCGTATTGTATTGGATAGGAAGGAAAGCATAATGAAAAGTGTAAGTATTGTGTTTTCCAATATTCCTCACATTGCATCCATATGGCATATATGAAAAAATGTGTGCACTAACAACAGAAGGAACAAAACTATACTAAGTGACCTCTTCTACTCAATGGACAAAGCATACCAAAAAGATGAATTCCAACAAATAATGGTAAAAGTGAAAAAACTTAATCACAGGGTGAAAGATTAATTGAAAAATGCGGGGTACGAAAAGTGGTCAAGAGTTCATGGAACTGTCAACAGGGGGAGAATGATGACTTCTAATATTGCAGAATGTATCAAGGATGTCTTGTTGAAGCACGAGAATTGCCTATAATTGACTTTTTGAAAAAGATGAGAATGTTATTTGATGCTTGAAACTACAAAAATAGAAAAATAGCAGCTTATACAAAACAGACTTTGGGTAGAAAATTCGAAGATATCCTAATACTAAACACAATGAAGTGTTCGAGAATGAAGGTATGCATCAGTTATTTAACAGAATGACTCTGATTGATACATAGTTTTTTGTTTTTTCAGTGCTGTATTCATAATTTTGGTAATTTTTTTTACAGGTTGTTGCTTCATCAGAATATCTATATTCTGTTTATAAATCAGGAAGAAGATACATTGTGTGTCTTAAAAGAAAAATATGCAATTGTGGGAGGTTTCAACTAGACGAGATACCATGTCCATACACAATTGCAATGTTGAAGAGAAAGAACATTATAGACATGCACCCATACTGTTCTGATTACTACAAGCCAGAGGCATTGACAAATACTTATGAATTGTCAATGATTCCAATGCCATATAAGAAAGATTGGATTATTCCGAAAGAAATATTGGAAGAATTCGTCTTTCCACCAAGATACAAAAGGATGTCAGGAAGACAAAAGAAAGGAAGAAAAAAAACTCTAGTGAGAAGCTAAGTATGAGAACAAACTATGTGATCGTTGTGGCCATGAAGACCACAATAGAAGGACTTATAATTTCATTTCCAAAGAGAAATGATACTTTGATTTACCAACATACTTTCAATTTGAATCAAGTACTTATGTATCTGATATTTTTTTTATAATAAAGTAGTTTTTTTTAAAATAAAATTCAGAAGAAAGAGAGTTGTAATATTTTAGTGGTTATAAATTGATACATAGTTCTGTTTAGTAGATGCCCATGATAGATGAATACTCTATGTATCAAAAAAATAATTGAATAGTAATAACTGATACATGCATGGTTGATAATTATTTTTATTATAATTTACCTGATAATCAAATAGTAAAGGTTATTAATTATCAAAATAAATAGATTAAGTAATATATTTAAGGTGATACATCTCACTAATACATCATTGTTGTGAATCTAATACAAGAGACACAATTATATAATCCTTTAACTGATATATGAGAATAATACATTCAAAAGATGTATGTGATGCAAAAAGATGTTATGTGTTAGATACAAATCTGATATTAATTTAGACTTATTTGATACAATGCACTACAGATTTCTCATGAAAATGTATCAGATACATTAAAGGTTGATAAATTAAATACTGATATTTGAGTTTGATACATTGATTACTAATACATGACCATCGACTGATATTTGAGTTTGATAAATTGAAGACAGATATATAAACTTTTAACTGATACCTGTAAATGATATATCAGAATGATGTATCTTCCACAAGAGATGCTACATAAGCATTGTTATGTATCTGGTATATTGAAAGATTATGTATCATGAACAAAACTGATATTAATTTATACTTATTAGATACAATGCACCACAGATTTAAAGTGTTCAAGATCTATATATTTAGATTGATATATTGAAGACCTGTACACAGAATTGATACATAATAGAGATGTATCTAATACAAGAGCTTATGTTATGTATCATGGTCAATAACAATACCAAGATAAGTAAATATAGTGACCAATAAAAATATATATTCAACAACAACTGATAAATTGTTGCACAACAAAAGATTAACATAGTAGTTGTTCAATAAAACCTTACAAATAGTACATAACCCAAAAATGTTCACTATTGCTGTTAAAAAAAGTCTAAATTCTACTACTACCAATTTTAAAAAACTACTCGACGTCCACCAGTTCTCATTGACCAGGAGATATGAAATCTCTCTTACATTTTTTTAGATCATCATTTTCACTAACATAACCATCATTGGCCTTTCGACAACCATAATTCCACAATAGAGAGGTGTATCTTGAATAGAAGTATTCGGCATTTAGTCCTGTAGATGAAATTAAAATTTTATCACTAAGATATTCAGTAAAAGCAGCCACGAACATACCACAATCCCTACAAAAAAAGAATTAACCAATTTTTAAAAAATAAAAATGTCATTTTAATGAATTAAATATGCATAATTGTTAATACTCACAAGCTATCGCTTTCTTGTTGCTCAATGCCTTCAATATATTCAACCCAAAAAGGATGATGTGCTTCAAGCATGCTACCGGTTGATTTTTCCTTATATGAATCAAGTGATGACCAATCAATACGTTCATTCTTCTAAAAAAATCACTATCTTGAAGGTATGTAGGTAGCATTACTATTATATTTTGAATCTCTGGGAAATGATTTCTTCTTCTTGTTTCAGAGGATGAATCATGCACGCGTATCAACCTCTTCCTCAACATAACTACTGCAGAGCCTAATGAAAATCACTGTCACAGTTTATCAGAATGTATACCTCATCTATCAAATGTCATTAAAAATCGAAGGGGATTGACAAACCTTTGATTATGTTCTTCACAAAACTCTTGTGATGAGTTAAAATAACGGCCAATGCCATTGCTTCTTGGATAGAAATATCAGGAGGAGTGTGATAGTATCGTGTGTGTGTGCATACTCGATGTAAACTTTGAAGATACAATTTGTTATTGTGTATTAATACTGATTAACCAACTACATCTTGGACTTCTTTCGAAGGTAGTATTAAATTGATGTGTTGCACATTTTAAGAAAATAGTAGTTATTCAAATTGATACATAGTTAGTAACAGAATAGATACATTTGTATTAGATGTATCTGATATAAGTACTTATGTATAAGACAGTGTATCTGAAATGTATCAGACAGTGTCTTGTACTATATCAAAAAATAATTATAAAAGTTATAAATGTTATATCTTACTTCATCATTTCAGCATCTGTTAGACTGTGACATGAGATAGAACTAGTTCTTATCTTGAGAAAATGTCACTACAAAGTTTATTTTTTCAAAATTGAATAAAGAGCACCTTGCTTTGTAGTGTTCCTCCTTTGGTTTCATAATTGAAAAATTACATTAAAATGAGAGTAAACATATAATAAACGGTTTGTATTGATATAAATTATAAATATAATACTTACTTATTGGCATACGATTTTAATAGTTCCTTAACTATCCATTGTGAGTAGTCTGTGATAATCTCAGTTGGGAGACTATAGCATATGTAAAAACCTTCAAAAGGATATGTTTGATTCTTTTTAGTCGACATCTTCTCCTTATCCTTTTCACTTGAACCAAAGGTTGTTAGGTACTGTGATTGTAAGATCTTAGAAGGCAAGAGGTGTCTTGGCATCATCTGGCAACACAATGGGTTTAGATGGAAGAGTGGTAGGTATCTGGCTATCACATAGTAAGCATTCAGTCTGTGCTACTTGTTCATGACTAATAGCAGTCAATGGCGTGATCAGTAATGAAATTTTGTATATAAGAGCATCTACCACATTTTGAGTTTTGGACGATATCGAGGTTGAAGTTGTGGAATCCTATTTAGTAACAATGATGAAAATATTATGACTTTAATATAATAATCTGTACTAAAGCTAATGAATCAGATACAGGTGTGAAAGATTATCGATACACTGGGCTTGATTTTGTCTTTATCAATCTGCTCAACATATTTTTCAACTTTGTCAATATTATCAACATCCTCACTTGCATCTTTCATGGCAAAATTTGGCTCTTCTAATACATTAGCCTAAATAATGTGTATCATGGCACTACTAAACTTATTAATATTGAATGTATCATAAAATTTATTCTGATACATTACCTTTAATGTATCAGAAGTAGTAGCCTCTTCAAAGGATTCTGCAGCAGCTGATTCCATGTGATGTGGTAATACATCCTCCATTTGTTATGAAATCTTGGATGGTTAAGCTTCCTACAATTACAAGAATAACAATTACTTATGTAAATGACTATTAAAATGAAAAATAATGTATCTGATACATGATCATAAAATTTATCAAGTATTTTAAAAGTATATCAATTAGAAAGGCAGAATGATCAAAATCTACATGATGTATCTACCTGAATATCTTCTTAAAAATGAGATTGGTCATGTGCTTTAGGGGCATCAGATTTATTTAGATCATCAGTGTACTCCAATACAACACAATAGGTGGTTGATGTTCTTCAACCACATAGAATGATTGACCAAAATTATTTTTTTGAATTGTAGATGATGTGTTTGTCATGTGATGATTGGGGATCTACAAAGTTTTAAAAAATAAAAATTATAACATACTAAAAAATTCAATTGTTTTAACAAAAAATACTATACCTTGAAAGGTGGGTGAACTATATTCGCAATGGTTTTCAAGAGATCAGTATGATTTGAATCGATTTTAGTCTCGAGACGCTTGAACTTCCGGTCAACCTTAATACAGTAATAAGAAAAATTAGAATGTAGCAACTTATTAAATGTATATTGACTAACTTAAAAGTTATACTAAAAAAGTATGTATTTCTTTAAAAACTTCTTTAGGACTTTGACATCCACTAAAGCAATTTGGTCCGATTGACGGGACGATTCACCTCCTACCACTAACTTTGCCACTGATTTTGTAATATTGAAGACATGATTTTTTGATGGTTTTGGTGGTGGGACATGTTTATCTTTATTAGACGTTTCTACAGAAATTGTCTTTTTCCTAATAGCAGTCTTTCTTCTTTTGGGAAGAGATGGAGAAGATGTATCAATAATACAATCGGACCTCCTTAACAACTCTTCAAGTGATTTAGTTGAAAAGTCCTCAAAGCCAGAGAGTTCTTGAGGTTCCATTCGTTTGGGCTAGGCAGCTAATGTAGTGGCTACAGTAGAAGGTTGATTGCGAGGGATGTCAAGGAATGCCAATTCATCTTGTGTTGGGACAAGATTGGAGAATGAAAACTGGAAAAAAAAAGTGAAGAGTAGAGAAAAAAAAACAATGTTCAGTATGTATCATGGATTCATGACTGAAACCTAATGTATCAGATTCAATAGTAGTGAATATATCAGAATTTATATGTATATTGAATTAGTGCACAATTGTAAAGTAGAAAACCTTTAACTACAGATAATAAGCATCAGATGATATATACATTGATATAAAATATACCTCACTAAAAATGCTAGACATAAAGATCTCATATTTGGGCTTGACTACAACAACATGCCAATTAAGAACTCTGGGGATATGACTGCCCACTCTTACAGCAATTTCAAAAGGGACTTGAGATGCACATTCATAAATCTATGCATTGAGAGTGTATGATATGGTGCCCAAATGATACATTTGTTTGGAAGTAGTAAACTCCTACCTCATACCTTTCATCAATCTGAAAAAGACGATTTTACCCCTTGAAAACTGCTCATACTTACCATCCTCTACCATTTTGAAATCGTCAGCAGAAATAGGTGAATCACCTAGTTGAGGAAAGACAAACGTGTGGATGAAGTAGAGAATGGCCATCTGAACAACGTTTTGATTTTCCATCTTCCAATTAAGAAACGCTGAACAAAATATCCTGTGTTTACACCATTTTGTGCCCCAGGAAAATATTTAGACAACAACCTTCTTGGGAGTGCATTTGAGTATCGAAATTCATTTATATTATCAATACATTGTAGATCGATGATAATAGCAAATTCCTTAATCGAGAAATGGCGTACGTTATCCTAAATATGACGAATGTGCAATTCATTTGTATTTTTCTGTTCCAACTCAAGAAGTAATAGACATTTAATGATTTGACCTTGCAAATTACACTGTGACATATCTAAGTAGTGACCAAAAATAATTTGCCTAAACAACTGGATACCTTATTCACCTATTGATGATTTAAAATCATCAATAAAATTAGTGGTATATGTAGTGCCGAATCTAAAAGAGTGGAAAAGGATCTTTTTGATGACATACTTCAATTCCTACATTGACAGAACAAATGAATTAGATCAAAATGATGCCTGATACATTACATATTTTGCTTCAGAAAATAAAACACAATATGATATATTTGAGTAGATGATACATATCGAACTTATGTATCAAGTATATGACCAATCCAGATACATATTAAGCTTATATATATTGATATGATACACTTAATTTTGATTACCTATACATACAGAACAAATTGTGTGTAATGAAAATTAAAAGACCTTATGCATCAAGAACAACATAGAATGCATAAATTGATGAATCCTAATCAACGCAACATCAGTAAAAAGGTTATGTACCATAATTAATACATAATTTATCATGAAATCATAAAAAGCTGAAGACCTTATGTATCATGTACATAATAGCAAAAACCCATAATAGAACCTTATGTATCAACATATCAAAAGTCTATCAACACTTAAAATACAAGAAAAGAAAATTGATACATATAGTCTATATCAAATATGGTTAAAAAAATCTGATATATTTGGTCTCATACATTTAGTCTGATGTATTTATTCGCTACATTTTGGTCTGATACATTTGAATAACTTATACCTTTGGAATATGAAGGCGTGTTGTAACACCTTTGATTTTCTCCTCTTCTTTTTGAGGTGATTGTTGAACTGTAGACTTTGATTTTACAATTTGAGATTTCGATTTTGCATGTAAAGCATCCATAACTAATGTATTATTGCGATATTTGGATTTAATCGCTTTGTACCCTTTATCAACAGAATCAAAACCCGGTGAAATAAGAATTTCTTAATTTTGATTCAACTGTGTGAGACCAACACTAAAAGATGAAAATAATCAATATGTATTAGTGAATAGAAGAGTAAAAATAATAAAAAATTACAGTTGAAATCAATAGAAGATCGAAAGAGATGGAATTGAAGTGAGAAGACAGATAAGGAAAAAATTGAATTACCTTAATTAGAAGCTTGAAATTCAGAAAAACATGGACTGAAAATTCAAAAAAGAAACCACTATAGTTGTGGCTTGAAAATAAGCGTGAATTTAGGATAGTTGGGAGAACCAAAATGGGGCGTATTGGTGAGTTGGAGAGAGAGTTAGAAAAAAAAGGATTTTTGAGATTTTTACAAATGGTAGAAAATAATAGTAAATATAGTGTTATAAGGTGTGTAGATAGGTAATCGTTTTATTTTTAATACCATATATAACAACATTCACAACCTCCACTCCTTATTTTTATGTAATTCTTCATATTTTTTATTAAAAAATTACACAATATAATATAATTTTTATTTATAAAATTATTTGACTAATTCTTAAGTTTATTTATATTTTGATTTCTCATAAATCATTTTTTACTTTAACAGACTTAAAATTAAAATTCTATTTTTAAATTAAATAAGAAAAAAATATTTTTTAAATACATACGGACATCATGAAAATGCACACATAAAAATATTTAAACTAAAAAAGATGAAAGCTTTATTTTAAGAATAGATATTGAATAACTAAAGCTTGCAACTAAAATACAAAAAACTAAATAAAGTGAAGGGTATTTTTGTAAACAAACAACTTATTCTTAAATTTTATTCAATGCAAATTATTTTGAATACAATTAAACAAACACTCAATAAAAAATAATATCAGCATAACTTATCCCATCATAACTTTTCCAACATAACTTATCACATCATAACTTATTCTATTATAACTTGTATTCAAACCAAATGACCCCTTAGTATCTTTCTGCTTTTTCAGTAGGTAATTATATTTGCAGACATCGGATACAGTCCAAGTGACACTTTTTTGCATTTTATATGACAACTTTTTCTGCACTTTTGGGTTTAAATGTTCATTTGACTTGCATATTTTGTCACTATCTTTGTTTAACAATACTCGTCAATTATTAACTTTGCATATTTTTTACAAAATTATAAATAGAAGGATAATTTTTTCATATCATTCTTTGAATATAATAATTATAATGTCTTTAAAATGTAATAGAGAAATAACTATAATTAATGATAAGGATAAATTAGGAACTTAGTGTAAAATTATCTCTTGATTTTATAAATTGAACAAGTATTATTGGACATCTATTTTTAGTATAGTGAAAAAATAGAGATGGACAAAAGAAATACTTATAGTCTAAGACAAAATATTATAATAAGGTTTAAGTCATCAACGGACACTCAAAGTTGTCCACATATTTCACATAGACGTCTCAACTAGGACTAGTACCCAACAACAACAACAACATACCCAGTGAAATTCCACAAGTGGGGTCTAGGGAGGGTAAGATGTATGCAGACCTTACCACTTCCTTATGGAGATAGAGAGGTTATTTCCGAAAGACCATCGACTCAAAAGTCACAGTCCAAAATAAGAGAAAAAACAATATCTAGCATAATGACAAAAAAAGTGATGCAAATTTTATAAGACAAGAACAATAACGATAACAAAGTAATGTGATAATCAAAGACAATGAAAACACAACTATAAAGGCATGCTTAGACCTACGACCCCCCTAAATCGACACACGGCAAGTCACCATTTCATCCCAACTAGCCTTCTACCCTAATTCGCGACCTCCACTCATTTTTATCTAAGGTCATTCCTCGGTGATATGGAGTAGCGTCATATCTTGTCTAATCACTTCTCTCCAATACCTTTTTGATCTACCCCTACCCCTTCGCATAACCCCCAACTCCAATCGCTCGCAGCTCCTAACTGGGGCGTCGACACCCCTTCTCTACACATGCCCAAACCATCTCAGTCTCTCTTCTCTCATCTTGTCTTCCACAAATGTCACTCCCACCTTATCCCAAATAACATCATTTCTAATCTTATGTAATGAACTTGAGGATTATTTTAGGAAATTTGTGCAAAATTACCATTTTACCCCTATCATTAGTTCTCCCGAGTATTATTTGTTCAGTATGTGGGGTAAAATGTGTTAAAGCCTTAATAGATAGTGAATTCGGCAAATTCTTGAGTTTGTATGGAGTTAAGTTGTGAAAAGTAGTTTTCGGTACCAATCGGAGCTATGAGTCTCAGAACGTGATTCTGTCAGTTTCATTAGCTTCAAAATGTGAAAATTGGTGTAGAAGGATTGGCGGAAATAAATTTCAGGTTGATATGTGAATTTGAGGTCTAAAGTTGAAAAGTGAGGTTTTAAATGAATTGGTTTGACTTTAGTCAACGTTTTGAGATGTGAGCATCGGATGAGAATTCTGTCAATTCCGTTGCATCTAGAAAGTTGAATTTCATCTAGTTGAACATTGACTTAGAGCCTCGGAACCTTAATCATCATTTTGCGTTCTTAGGCCAAAAGTTCAGTTTAGGCCAATAAGTGGTTCGGGAGGGTATTTTGGTCAAAACAATTTCTTTTTAGAAATCTGATAATTTTATTGAGTCAAGAATATCAAATTCAGTGTTGTAGCATAGCCCATTTATTCTTATAGGACTCCAAATAATTTTCGAGGGTCCAACTGAGAGCATTTTTAGACTATGTTTCAAGTGGAGATTATGTTTTTAGTGCAACTTAAGTTGCTCTTACAGGTCGCGACCCAAGGTCACACAATCGTGAAGTATGAGTTTATTATTCCTCATAATCGCTAGGGAGGTTTCATGATTACGATGGGTTACTGTCTAGTGCTTCGCGATCGCGAGAGTTAGTGGCTCGCGATCACGATGCACAAATCATGCCTGAATAGTGTTCAACTTTGGAAGAAACCCCATTTTCACCATTTTTGAGTTCTTGAGCTTCATGGGCAATTTGGAGAAGAGGTTTTCGAGTAAAATCTTTGGGTAAGTGATTTTTAACCTAAAACCTTCCTTTTCTATTAATTATTTGATGAATTTGACTCCTAAATTTTTGTTTCAAATTCCAAAACTTGTTGTTTCTTCCCTAATCCAAATTCAAGGAAATTGATGATTTCTAACTCGCTTTGTACTCTATTTTTATGGGTTTTTCGGCCATGAATTTCTCATGACTAGTAGAACGTAATTTTTCAATAAAATTTTAAATTTAACCCTTCCGATTCTGAAACCTATCAATATAGGTGTTATTGGACTCATTATGATGTGTATGTTTCATTCTTGATAATGGGCTATCCTCTCGGGCATTGAATTCAAAGGTCGTTCATCCGGTAGAGTGTTTAAGTGTAACTTTAACAATTGAGGTAAGTTTGACTATACTTATTGGGGCTGAGTGTAATGACCCGAACCGTCATTACTAAGGGACATATGAAACCGTAAAAATTTTGCCATCTTGACCCGTACTATCCCGCTAGAGCGAACACAATCCTGCTACAGCGGCGCCACTCCGGTGGGATGTGAGCCACCAGAGCGGGATGATCGGGGCAGAACTTAATGTCCTAAATTCTTATTTTCTCTTCTTGTCCCTAAGTGCCAAAAATAGGCGAGGGTTACCCCTGAAACCCTCTAAAATCTGCTCTAGGATTGTAAAAGGAGGTAGAAGGAGATTTCAGCACAGGAAAGGTTCTAATCGGTGGAATTCAGGCCCACTTTCACCATCTCGTTGTCTGGAATCTAGGATTGAAGCCATAATGCCTCTCTAAAGTTGGTTGGCGCCTAGGTAGGCTAGGTTTCTCTAATTAACTAGTTTTAAATCTGTTTTCACGCATTCTATATTGTTGTTGACAGGATATTTCATGCCTAGGACTTCAGGCACGGAGTTTGGATGGCTAAATGTATGGTATTTGTTATTAGGGTAGGACTATACTATATGGGTATGATTATCCTGTGATTAGTGATGATAGTCTAGTTCTTGGTTGATAACTGTAATACTACTTGTTGATATAATTGATGGTCTTTGTAAAAATAAAGGATGAATGTGAATAACTCATTTGATAGTCTCTTGCCGTGAACCTATTTAATTACATGTGGCTGAAGATTATGGTTTAGTCTTTGTTATAGAGTGACTCCTAATTAGTATTCGAGTAATGTTGTGATGTCTACCATGGTTTCAATGGTTGTGGTTAAGTGATTGATATGTGGTTGTGATCGGTCTACAAGTTCAAGACCGTAAAATCTGTAATCTTGAACTTACTCTACTAAAAGTGATGCCTTGAATGAAGAAGGCTTAATGAAATGTTATAAATGAAGGGAAAGATAGACCGAAACCAATGAAATGACTAATTGTGAACAACTGCATACAATGAACCTATTCTTGATTGTGCAAATATGTGAATTATTCATTGTGGACTGTGATTGTGGTTGTGATTGTGATATTGGACCGGGTATCACATTTCAACACATATCTTGGATCGGATGTCATGTTATGACACTTATATTGGATTAGGTGTCACGTTTTGACACATATATAGGACATATGTCACGTTTTGACATATATATTGAATTAGGTGTCATATTCTGACACATATATATAGCTTGGTATGAGTTCCATGAGAGAACCATTGCGTGGCTATCATTTATTAATTGATCTTGACTATGTGGGTGATGATCGAGAAATTGACCCAGTTATAATTGAGCATGTCCATCGTTTTTAATAATTGATATGAAATGACCAAAGGTTCAAGTGTTTTCATATTGGCTGTTGTAATTGAGATTTACCTTGTGAAATTCTCCTGAAATGATAAATTGATAATGTGTTCATGTATATGCTTGATTGGATTATGTTATGGGTGCTAGATGCATCCACATAGTAGGTATAAGGTTGTGGATAAACAAGTGGGAAACAATCAATGCCTCTGTTAAGAGAGATTAATAACTTAAAGTCAGTTTTTGTTGATGTCCTGTAGGCACATTGGTTAAAAAGAGGATTGGAAGGTTTTCAAAGATTTTATCTCTGGGCAGGCCGCCTTGGCGGGAGGAATCCCACTGTGGCGAGGCAATCAGAGCGGGATATGTTCCGCCATGGCGGGACAGTAGCGGTTAAGAGGTGAGCTTTAGTCCTCCTAATGTTGTCCTCTTTCAAGTGAGATGTTAATTATCCTAAGGCCATGTGATAGTGTAAAACTAAATATAATAGACAGGTTAGACAGAGTTAGTACTGGCTCGTAATTTAAAAACTTCTCTATGTGATAGAAGGGTTAGACCTTGATTTGTATTAGAGTTGACAGCGGACCAACTAGAAGGGATGAGAGTTAGGCTTGAACGAATTTAATGAGGTTATGAGAATGATAAAAGTTTGCATAAGTTTGACGGTGAATCTCTTAAGAGCACATTTTCTTCTTATCTATTTCTTTATAGTATGCAGTGGGTATCAGGCTGACCGATGATGCCAACCAGTATGTGTTGTTTGTACTGATACTACCCTTTCTATACCAGTTGTCATAGTCTAGTTGCAGGGTCAGTGATGTTTCATAGGTGAAGACGAGAAAGAGTTTCCAACAGTTTTTACTCTTCCTTTCTTATGGTAGGAGTTGTGTTTTATTTTTATTTATACTCTATATCTTTAGAATCTCTTGTACCTTCTTAGATTAGTATTATTGGGGGTGTTAAAGTGTTTTGTAATAAACTCTAGAATTTTGATAATTTAATTATGATGTATTCCTGACTCTTAAGGTTATTATTAGTATTTTGTTAAACTTTCGCATGTTATTTCTGTAAGGGTTCTCCTATGTAGGTGTTAGATTAGGTGCCCGCACAGTCTGGTGGATTGGTTCATGATACTGAGTTGGGGTGATTAGTCAAATTCTATATTGTAGACTTTGGGATGGGGTCATAGTGTAGTTTGGGACTGATAATTGATATTGTGATACCCGGGTGAGGGCTTATATGTACTGTATAGCCCGTGTGGGGGCCTTATATGATATTTTATCTGTGATTGAGACTGTGTAATCTATGACTTAAATGAGTGGAACTGAGAAAAGGCTAATTGACTTGTAATGCCCATCTGAGAGGTAGAGTTGGGGGTTCCGAGCATGCCTAAGTATTAAGATATTGTTAAAAAGGGGGTAAACACTTAATTTGATGTATTTCCTTCCCATTACTGTTTATTGAGGGTGAATATCATGCTTAGGTTAAGTTTTGAGAACTTTGAACCTTGTACTACATGTTGAGTTGAATATTACCTCTATGCCTTATACGTTGTGATTGAATTCATCTTCATTCATACTATTATTGATCATTGGGAAGTTGAGAAATGTGGAAACCCTTTTGAGAAAGAAAATGTGACATCTTTTGTATCCTTGACCACGAGATAGGTGGCAAGCGAATGAGACATTTGTATCATGAGTCATTGGCCATGACTTATGTGGCGACGTAGTTGATACATTGAGATTGTGATGAGATATATGGTATACGAGACCCTCATGGGTCCTGCTTTGTAGCACGACTCAGCAGGTGTATACGATAGATTGTGCGATAACCTTGACCCCACCATACCATCATATCATTGTATCATCATAGTGTATTGCATTGCATTGATACCTGTGATAATTGTTCTATCTATTTAATTGTGATATTGAACTGTAATTCTATGTTTACTATATTCACATCATTCTATATAAATTGGCGGCAACATAGCCGGAGTAGGACTTTTCTCTGTTTAGGTGGAAACGTTCCTTAAATTATTTCTTAGTTTTTGATTAATCCCTTTTACTCAATCGGTTAAACTTACTGAGTACATGTGGATTTTACCCAACCCTACTTCTGTGTCCTTTTTTGATGCAGGATACTAGTCAAGGTACCCAACACGGTAGTTGATTCTCACAGATACATCATCATTGAATCAATGGTGAGATCTTGGGATCTAGATCTCCGCTAGTCCATCTTTCGTTTACAGTCTTTTCTATATTCAGAGACTTAAATTGTGTATTCAGATTCAGATTTTTATTTAGATGCTCTTAAAACTTATGACACCAGGTTTTGGGGTATTTTAGTTGTTGGCTTCTATTTTGCGTTTATTTGTAGCCTAACTTTCCTTTGGGAGTCTCTTATGGTTTTACTTTTCGGCTCACGCATCGGGATGGGGTTTGGGATGCATGCCATTATGATCTTAACTTTTGGGTCATGACATCTTATCACTCCTAGTGTGTTCACGCATCCATCTCAGCATCCTTATCTCCGAAATATGTATCTTCTGAACATAAGAGTTTTTTACTAGCCAACACCCCACTCCATATAACAATGCTGGTCTAACCACCATTCTGTAGAATTTACCTTTAATTTTAGGTGATATTTTCTTATCACACAAGACTTCAAAGGCAAGCCTCTATTTCATCCACGTTGCCTCAATACGGTGAGTGACATCATCTTTGATGTCTCCACTACTCTGAATGATGGATCCAAGATATTTAAAGCTTTATGTCTTGGAAATAGGTTGAGTGGCAAGCCTCGCTTTCGTGCCCTAAATTTGAACTCCAAGTATTTTGTTTTGGTCCTACTAAATCTTAATCCTTTGGACTCTAGCGTTTGTCTCCAAACCTCCAACCTATCATTAACTCTGTCCTGAGTCTCATCAATTAAAACTATGTCGTCCGCAAATAACATATAATATAGAACCTCCTCCTGAATAGACCATGTCAGCTCATCCATCACCAAAGCAAAAAGAAAAGAACTCAACACAGATCCATGATGTGTAGTCTCATCTCAACAGGAAAATGCTCTGAGTCACCTCTCATCGTCCTAACCTGAATCTTGGCTCCAGCATACATGTCTTTTCTCACCCTAATATACACCATCGGGAAACCTATAGCCTCCAGACACCTCCAGAGAACATCCCTCGGAACTTTATCATAAGCCTTTTCAAGGTTAATGAATATCATATGGAGATCCTTTTTCTTTCTCTAAATTTCTCCACCAGTCTCCGGATAAGATGAATTGCTTGAATGGATGACAGCCCCGACATGAATCTGAACTGGTTCTCTAAGATTGACACTCCTCTCCTCACCCTCATCTCCACCACTCTCTCCCAAATCTTCATAGTATAGCTTAATAATTTGATATTTCTATAATTATTACAGTTTTGGATATCACCCTTGTTCCTGTATAATGGAACCATAGTAATCCACCTCCATTTATCGGGCATCTTAGCAGTTTTCATAATAACATTAAACAACTTAATCAACTGCTCCAAACCTGTCTTGTCAGTGCTCTTTCAAAAGTCCACCGAGATCTCATCAGGCCCAACCGCTCTCCCCCTCCTCATCCTGCTAATAGCACGTCTAATCTCCTCAACCCTAAAATACCTCTAGTACCCAAAGTCTCGAAAACTATGAGAGTACACCAAATCAACCAATACAATATCTCTGTCTCTTTTTTCATTTAAGATTCTGTAGAAGTAAGCTTTCCACCACACTTCACCTTCCTTGTCCTTGATGCACTTTACTAGATTCAGGTCGTGGGCTTTTCTCTCTCTCTCTTTGGCGAGCCTATACTATCTCTTATCCCCACCTTTTCCCCTAACTCGACATATAGGCATTCAAAAGTTGTCGTCTTAGCACTGGTGACCACCAACTTCACTTTTTCTTGTACTTTTTTATTCCACCACCAATCTCCTTGACGATCACCAAAGATTCCTCTCAATACCCCTAGAACCTTGGTAGCTGCTTTTCTAATGCAACCAACTGTCATGTTCCACATGTTGTTCACATCCCCGTTATTACTCCAGACCCCTAAATCAGTCAACTTCTCCACCATCTCCTAAGAAAGAGAGGGACTTATCCCCCCATCTAATCCTCGGTCGGTTATAAAGGAAATTCTTTCTCCTATCCCTCTTAATCTCTAAGTCCATCACCAAAAGCTTATGTTAGGTAGTAATATTTTCATTCGGAATAACCTTGCAATCCTTAAAAGGCCTCTATCACCCTTCTGGAGGAGTAAGTAGTCAATCTGAGTCCTATCTACCATGCTACTAAAGGTGACTAATTGATTGTCCCTCTTCAGAAAATACGAGTTAGCAATGGCCAACTCAAAAGCTTTAGCAACCTTCAGTAGATATACCCCGCCGCTATTCCTTTCCCCAAAACCAAAATCTCCATGGACATCATCAAAACCATTAGAAGTTTGTACCGATATGACCATTGAAATCTCTACCAATGAAAATCTTTTCGGTACTCGGTATACCTCTCACTACCTCATTCAAATCCTCCCAAAAGAGCCTTTTGACTTCTTCCTCCAGGCCCACATGGAGTGCAATATTTGCTAGGGGCGTGGAGATGCTGTAAAATTCTATTTTATAAGTACTTTTTAAATTATTTTTTTTCTTCTTCTTTTTCATTTTTTAATTTCAAATAACTTTTTCCCTTTCTTCTTCTCTTTTAGATGATCTGCCTATGTTATTTTTCTCATGATTTCATTAATTTATCTCTAAAATAGCAAGTCTTTTATACATAAAAAATTGATACAAGCATTAAATTGAAATATATAGAATCGATAAATGAACAAAAAAATTCGTCGGAGATAACTTTTTTTCGGCAGATAGCCATGAAAATTTCATCAGAGACTTTCCAATCTGGAAGAAATTTTGAATTTTTTTTAAAAAAAAACAAAAAAAACAAAGGGATAGTGAAAGATTTATTTATTTTTTCAGAAAAAAGAGAAAAATCACTATCTTGAATTGTTGTTTTGGTCGGATATTGACAGGAACGCTGACCTGAGGTAAAGGAAGAATAACTGGAATTTTGAAGGGAGGAAGAAAAAAAAGGAAAGAGGAGAAAATTTGGACAGAGAATAGATGGTGGCTTAAGAAGAAGAAATAGATTGATGGACAAAAATGGGGGATCTGGGGAGAATTTCTTTGGATGTAAAAATTAGGGGGGGGGAGTGGGCGCTGGGTGGGTATAGAAATTAAGATTCTTTTTTTTAATTAGTTGAATGTATTTAAAATTACTATTTATTTATTTAAAATTTAAAATTTATTTTGAATAATTATTTGAGTGGATATGCCACGTGTCCTAATTTTATTCGTCATTTTACTATAACACCAACGTGTGAGTATCACGCAATATATAGTTTGGACTGATGGTCATTTTATGTTCAATCGGTACATATTTCTTAATATTTAAGTGCCTAATAGGAAAATAAATTTGTTGGGGTGTATAAGTGTCACATTTCAAAATACCCCCTAGACGTGACTGGCACCCTCTAACAACACCGGTAGGGTGAACCAAATATCAACACTATCACCCAAATTATTTAAGCACTAAGATAAAATATGTGCAACTCCAAAACTAATCAATACTCATCAAAAAAAATAATTATCCAACCAAAATCGTATATCGATTTATAAAAAGAAACAGTCACTTAAATAACGTATATCTAGCTCGAATCCCACCATAAGACCATGAAGTATCTGATAGAGTTACATGAGTTCAATGTTGGGCATGCAAACCCCAAGAAAAGAAGATGTAAGCTATAAATAACTAGAGTTGAAATAGTAGCCTCCACGACCAATGTGAAGGCTCATCTCAACGACAGAATCCACACGAATGAACTAGTTAGCCACTAGTCTCACCCTCTACTACAGTATCTGCATAGACATGCAAATAAGGAGTGAGCTATATATAAATATATCCTAGTAAGATCCTCGACCTGCTACTTTAATACCCCTGGAACAAGAGTTAGAAAATACATCTACATAATAAACCCATAATGATATGCACAAGAGTGTATTTCATAATATAAAGCTCAATAAGTCCAACCAGATATTCCTAAAAGGACACTACATGTTTCGTCTCAATTCACACTTAAAGCTTGTCATAAACGGCAGGAGATCAGCTCATCACCTCGACAAGTCCACGGCAGCATATATAATGCCCCAAAGTGTACTACGACAGCATATACAAAGCCCCTAATATATTACGGCAGCATAGGTATTCCCCTAACATATTACAACGGCTAGGTATGCCCCCAGTAACTATATTACGATAACGAAGAAAGATATCTAATTGCCACACCACATATAACTTATAAAAATATTCGATATTCTTTCCAAAATAGCATATCTACGGCTGATCAAAACCACAAATTCTGCCAAAAACACGCTTGTCCCAATACATGAACCAAGAAGAAAAAACATATTTTTAAAAGCAAGTTTGAAAAGCAAGCATTAAAGCTTAAAGTCTCACTTACCTCGCTAATGACAAGTCCCACAACCTTGTACGCTTAGAACATCAACCAAACAGCCCCCAATTGCCTCAATTTATGAAAAATATTGATTAACGATATCAATTATACTTGTCGGGACCAAATCTCAATATCCCTAACTTTTAAGCTTAGAGACAAACCTTAATATCTCACACCTGAAACCATGAATTAAAGGTAAAACAAATATCTCAACCAAGCTGCCTAAATTTAATTAATGAGTCATCTATCCAATAATTATACACCGCATTTCAAAAATAATGATCAATCTATTAACTAATAACTTGGATGAAATCTGACAACTTTTGCAGCAACCAATCTATGGTAGAGCCAATCTAGTGGCTACTCCAGATGCCTAACATGCTAAATATTCTAGCTGCATTGTCGTACTTTTGACTTTCTCAATCAAGTAGCAGATACCAAGAGTTCACAAAGGACCGATTTCTATACTTAGCAGCTTTCCATTCTTATATTGCAAATTTAGATTATTTTGCTAATTTAGCCCATCATTGAAAAGATAGAGATAAAAGATCACTTTCTGCACTTCTCGCAAAGAATATTTATGCTGCAGCCAAAACAAAAAAAAAAAACATGATGCCAATTACCTGTGTTTATCACCCGCAACAGTGGTACAAAAGTTCGGTTAATTCAGTCGATGAACTTCTGTTGCTGCCCATTAGAAAGTTAAGAGAATAATAACCCTACTATTTACTCCTTAGGTAAAGCGCACGCAGTAACAAGAATAAGAGAATAGGGTTACCTCACACCTTTTAATTTTCTTTATTATTATTATTATTATTATTATTATTATTATTATTATTATTATTATTATTATTAAGAGTTAAAATTATCAATTAATCCTTTATAAAAAAAAGGTTATTGCAATAAGTGAAATATGCAGAAAATTTTGAATGATCGTAAATGACTTAAGCCATTAAAATAATGAATATAATGTAAGTTTGATGGGAAAATATTTCACATGGAAATGTAAAACTTAGTTATATGAATTTAATTCCTCAAAGTAGTCAAGGTGTTATAAAAATGAAATGGCGCTGACCATTCTGAAATTTTCTCAAATAGAAAGATTGTCATGTAAATTAAAGGCCCAATTGCTTACCTATATAATTTAATATATTATATATTATTAATTATGAATTTTAGTACATGTTTTATTTTTATAAAAAATAGTTATACTTTTTTTTTTGAAATAGCAAAAATAATAATAAAAAAAAAATCTTCTCTTTTTTCTCTCTCTCCCTCTCTCTCTCTCTCGTTCTTCTCTTTTTTTTCTGTCCGTCTTTCTATTTTTCTTTTTCTTTTTAAAAATAATAATTAATTATTCTAATTATTTTTTAATATAAATACATATATAATGCATTTTTAACACAATTTTAATGTATTAACATATAAACTAATTTAAATAATGCTTTAATGTTTGAAATTCAAGTATAATATTTTGACATTATTAAAAAAAATACAAATGACAATTATAATACATTTTAAATTCAATATATTATACATATAATAGGTATGTTTGAATGCACGTGGTGAATATATAACTATAATATTTTAATACAATAATATATTTTAGCACTTATTTGCGTTATTCGTTATTTGCTTTCCCATAACGTTTTGAACTTCTTAGCTTTATCTAACCTCTTTTTATGCTTCTTTTGAGCCGAGAATCTCTCGGAAATAACCGTCCTACCTTGGTAGGACTAAGGTCTGCATACACTTTATCCTCCCCAGACCCCACATTGTGGGATTTCATTGGGTTGTTGTTGTTGTTGTATATTTTAGCACCGTCGATAAGGGAAAAATAAACAACAATTATAATACATTTTGAATTCAATATATTATACATATTATAGGCACATTTCAATGCATGTGGTGAATATATAACACAAATATTTTTAATACTAATATATTATAAGTATTATATGTGAATTTCAAATATTTTGATACTATTTAAACTAGCTTACATTGTTAGAAATATATTATATTTGTTCTGACATAACAACTATCTAATTCATAATAATATATATTAGTGAATTCGAATTGTATTACAACTATCATTTATATTTAATACAATTTTAATACTATTTTAATACATTTGTTTTAGAGCTTCACCTCTTCTTTTTCGATAAATCATCACTATCTGACCACCAATCATTTATATTTAATATAGTTTTAGTACAAATTTAATACAGTTTTTCAAAACTTTACCTCTTCTCCCGGTGAATCACCATCACCAGCCCACTATTGAACTACCAGTACCTTCAATCAACCCCAAAAAAATCACCATGCAATCCACCTGCAATCACTAAACTTCCTTTTCCCCATTTTCAAGTCCAAACACCACCATTAGATCAGAACAGTGGAGATAGTTTATCGATCAAATCAAACGCCGATTTTCATAGAGCTCACCAGAGCTCGTGATTCATAGCGAGATCATGTGTCCATCTATAGAACTGTATGTAATATATAATATGTGCAATAATTCATTCAGTTCTTCCTCTACTCAATTTCACCAAGAAACTATTTTTTATTTATATGAAATTTAGAAGATTTAATTAGGTGTACAGTGTAGGTATATCCATAGCCTTATATTTTTTTCCCGAATTTGACACGGAAGTTCACAGCTTTGCTTTGGTGTACACTAAGAATCGAGGAAGATCGGTCATCATTAATTGACAGTTGAATGACTGCGACGACCATGACACCAACGCCCGGAGCGCTGGTTTTATTGTAATATTTGCTCAGCCACTGATTAATAGCAAGAAGGAAGAAACTCTTAATTTGTTGGTAAACATATGCTATACATCTTAATAAAAAAAATACCTCGGAAAAGATAATATTTAATCTAAAAAAATGATTTATATATAAAAAAAACCTAAATTAAAATGAATGGAGTAATATTCCCATAAAGTAAATTGGGAAACGGGCTGTATCTACTCATTTTTTTTTTTTAAGGGAACAGACCCTACACGAGGCTCCCACCTCTCGTGCACAGTCAGGGGTTGAGCAGCACCCCCAAGCCTTAACATAAATAACAAAATAAAAATACAAGGAGGGGGACATAAACCTTACCTCCGATACTAATTTTAGTGTTAGGTATAAAAGAAAATGTTTTTCTAAAAAATATTTTCTTTGAAAACAAATTGAATTCAAAATTATTTTTTGTTAATGAATGGAAAACAGTTTTGGAAAATATTTTTTGAATTTTTTTTCCTATTATTTGGTTGTGATGAAAAATGTTTTTCAGATTTTTTTTTATTTTTGACTAGAAAGTAGAAAATATTTTTTTAGGAAAATAGTTTCTGACATGAAAAACAACCACAATAACCGATTCGGGATCGAACCTCGACACTTGAACCAAAATTTGACCCGACGACTCATTCGAGATCCGACCTCGAAGATCGATCCAAGATTTGACCCTAACCCCTGACCTAGGAGCTAACCTCGACCATCAATTCGAGATTCGATATTCAAACTGGCACCCAACCCTGACTCCGACACCCAATCGAGGACTTAATCCCGACTCTTTATTTGAGACCTGACATTCGAACTGGACCTGACCCAAACCCCAATCCTTATACCTGATCCGAGAGAAGACCCCACGATCAATCTGAAATTCGACCTCGAGACCTGAACCAGGACCTGACCCCCGATTTCCACATAAGACTTGACATTCAAATTAGGACCCGATCTCGACACCGACATTCGTCTTGTGACCTGATCTCGACTCTCGATCCAAGACTCGACTCCTATCTTGACACTCAAATCGGGACACGACCCTAATGATCGATTCAGAATCCAACCTCGAGATCCGACTTCAGACCTCACCTCGAGACCCAACCTAGGACCTGACCTCGACACCCCAACCTAGAAACAATCGACCAATTCGAGATCCGACAATGATACTCAAATCGGGACCCAACTTTCAAATTAAGGCCCGACCCCGCCACCCAACACTCGATGTGGATCTGACTCGACTCGAATTACGACTCAAGATTCGACTTTCAAATCGAGACTCGACCCCGACTTTCAAACTAGGATGGGACTACAGCCGACTCGGGACCTAACTTTCAAATCGGAATTTGATTTTTTTTTTAAAAAAACAATTTTAATTTTTTTTGGGGGAGGGGGGTGGGGGGGGTGGGGGGAGACAGTAGAAGTGGAGTAAAAAAAATTTTTTTTTTTGGTGGGGTGGGGGGCTAGGGACTAGTTTCGGTGTAGGGGGAGGTAAAAAAAATTGAAACTTTTTAAGAAAGAAATTTTAAAAAATTTAATTATTTTTGGAAGGGGAGGATCGGGGTACGGGGTGGGTAAGGAAAAAAAATTGTAATTTGAAGTTGGAGGAGAATTTTGGTAATGTTTTCCTTATTTTCGTTTTAGGTAATCATTTTTTTAAAATTTGAGAAAAATAAGTTAATTTGGAAAACATTTAAGCCAATCAAACATAAAAAAAATTAGAAAACATTTACACACCATGTCTTAAGAAGTTTGAATTATGAGTCTATTACCAATGAACCATTTAGACTTTCTGGTGTAAAAAAGAAAACCTTAAAGGAAGTTAAATCCTCCATACTAACTTCTTATGAACTTCTATTAGACTTTTAGTTAAGAAGTGGAATTTTTATTGATAAATGATCTTTTCTTAAAATGGATTTTTTTAGGAAATTACATGGACGCCTTGAAAATAGATGGTTTGAACTTTTCACCCGGCTTGTCTCATGGACAAACCTCCAAGCTGGTTAACATTCAAAACTCTTGTTAAACTAAAGTTTGTTCATGGGGTAAGTGGTCAAAAGCTTAAGACCACTCACCTCTGAGATCATTCTTGTAATTCATCCAGAAGTTTTCAAGTATAAGACGATACTAACCGGCTATGTTACTTATTGTAGGCTAAATAGTTTCAGACACACTTTTTGTGTGTACGTACACACACAAGTCAAAACTAAATCCAACCTCCCTCCCAATCCTTCTTGCATGGTAGCAGAACTAAAGTAACTTAAGCCATCAGAATTCTGAATGAACATATTTTGAAACTCAAAACTGTAATTGAAGAGGACAAAGTGTCAAATTATTTGCGTCTACAAGGGAATGAAAATAGCACACATCCAAAATTTTATTATACAGAAGACCTTAAGGCAAAACTGAAAGACTAAGTCCTAGCATTCACCATAAAGCATATATTATTAACTACATGAGAACTCTCTGTACTCCTTCCTGTTTCTGCTTCCCCGTACATTTCTCGTCAGCTACTCTGATTTTCAAATCTTTCTGATGGAGTTTATCAAGCCTCTTCACTTAACCAATTACACACCTCATACATTTTTCTTGGCACTGATTAATGACAGAGCCTCTTTCTTTCTTCGTCAGATATGTTGAATATGAAATAGTTGTAATGGAGTTTATCGTCGAGAACCTTCAAGACCAAGCCTTGCAGTCAACCAATTACAAACCTCATCCATTTCCCTTGGTACTGTGTAATGACCAAGCCTGCAGAAGAAGTTGGTAATTCGCATTTATCTTTCATAGATCGCAAGAACGACTATTTTTCTCCAAGAAATGAAAAGGGGTTACCCGTCATAGGCTTTGAATTGAAGATTCCTGAATCCAGCTGAACTGAAGACATAGGAAGCTCTCTCTCCATATCGATAAGGAACAACTTCATCGCCTAACAAGTCCAGATAACTGTGTAAGATGGATATGCAGATTGTAGATACTTCATATGAATCACATTACTCAATTTGCACTACAAGCGGGGAACAGCAAGATGCCTCATAGAAGCAAGGTTAAGGTGCCCTTATTTCGTAAGATACCAACGATCCCTTGGAGATGCTGCTGTCTATCTAAGTAGATTGCATAGAGAATGGAAAAGACTAATGATTTCCACTAGGATAAGCCTGACTCTACTAGCATGGTTTAAAAATAACATCTAGAATACTGTTGCATCGTTCAAGACAAATAAAATACCTGCATAAAGTAGCATTTTAAGTAGTTCAGACATTGGACACTAATTCAAAAAAAACAAAAGCATTCCTTAACAAACTAGCAGCTTTCTTTTTCTTGGTATTGTGGAGTGATAAAAAGATCAAGGTAGACTCAGAACACTCTGTACATCAGATCGGATGTTTAGGATCCTTAAGGACTCTAAAAGACATAACACAAACTCTGAGAGGGAAACGAACTTCAAGGTTTTAAAACCAATATTTGCAAGTGAAAGTACATACATTTTCCATGACATAGTAGAATGGGTAAAGATGCAGCACGTCTTGCAGCATCATGTGATCCTTCAATCTTGTTCCTCACATTCCTGCAGAATGTCAGTTGTTAACTCCTAAGTACATTTGTCTTTCAAATATAAGGATAAATAGAAACATAAGAGGAAAACAAAAGCTTTTAAATTTCATTTCATTCGGTATCATTTTGGGTAGTTCGTTTTTATAGCTCTTGAACAGTAAAAGCTATTAAATTTAAGAAAATAACTTCTTAGAATATTATTTTGCACAACTAATACTGATAAAAGATTGAGCAATACCTAGTGCTTGTGATATTCCATATAATTGTTCAGGATAAAGAGGAAAACTTAGAAAGAATCAAAAGAGCTATAGTTTGAAAAATGATTTCGCACCTGGAACCTGGAAGCCACCCACTGAGGCCTATGACAGCCCTCAAGTTGACAGGGTAAGGGTTTCCATTTCCGTATTTCCCCTGGGCAAAGCAAGTCGCTGAGTAGAGCGCAGTGGCTGCACCCATGCTGAAGCCTCCGATACCAAGTTTAACTGTATAGGACATAATAATTTGCTAATCAGACAAATAAAATAGTCTGACCAAACAATTTCAAGTGAAAAGAGTAATTTCTTAGGTGTCAATATTGCCAATCTAGACCCTAGTATGACAGAGGGAAGGTCAGAGAGGAGAGCAAATACGCCCAACACTATGAGCCTGTGCGAAGTATTTGATTGATTTAGCATTCACATCAATTGACATCATGCATAGTAAAAAAACTTACCGTCAGCAGGTTCAGTTGACAATAAGTTTGCAATATGTGCAACTGACGCCTCTAAGCCTTCAAGATCATTAGTCGTGTCATCAGAAAGTTCTCCCGCATCAAACCCTGGAATAAGATGAAGATCCATCTAAATGGAAGTTATAAAGGTAACTATGTCATTGTTGTCAGGTTCATTCTTACATGCAGTGCAAGGAAATCCACCAAGTATAGCCACGGGACGAGTTGGGGCAGTTGGGCATATCCATTTGATCTGCAAGATTATATAGACAACAATCATTTTCTAGGACGAGTACCATCTAACCACATAAAGCAAAAATGTTATCAGAGTTACACCACTTACATTAGGAAGGGCTAGGCTTTCCAAGAGTTGAGAAGAACTACAAAAAGAAACAAACAAATTAGCTGATACAACAAAACATTTCTTGATTTTTCTTTGGGGATCTGTGTGTGTGTGTAGGGGGGGGGGGGGGGGTGCACGCGGTGGTGGCGGCATTATAGGACATTATGATAAACTATCTTAGTTAACCTGCTGTATATCCAACACAGAAAAGAACCTAGTGAAGTAGCAGTAACAAAAAACAATTTTATCCAGCCTCTCTCTTAAACAGAAGATGATATGAAGAAAAAGTTGTGTCTAACAGAATACTGTAAGGGGTCGTTTGGTTCATGGGATAGGTGGATATCCCAGGATTAAGTTTGATATTAAATTTATACTTTGTTTGCTTGAAGGTATAAATTTAATCCTATCCACTCAATTAAAAGGGTATATATAACCAAAAATGGTTATCACTGTTTCTCCTTTTCTCTAGTTAACCGGAGAACCTTAACATAAATAAACTAAAAAAAAAACTTTTAACATGAAATGACTTCCTTATAAGACGTATCAAAACGCCGACATTCTCTAAACCAACTTTTCTTCTCTTGTTTTGTCAATGAACCCACACTTCTTTACAAACTTTATTCTAACAATTGGTACAGTGAACTCCACTAAGAAACAGACTATATGGCTTATGAGTGATGTGATTATTTTTGTAGTTTCTTTTCATTTCGAAAAGTGACAAAATGAAGGAAGAAATAGCAAAGAAGTTGTTCTTAATTGGTCAGGTTTATTTGTATAATATTGTCCATCATGACTTTGTTGTTGATTTCATACAAAAAAAAGGCTCAAAGGTAATAATCAAGAGCAGAAGACAGGGAATACACCAAAGTGATGTCTTATCTTGGATACTTCATACAATTCCTTTGCTTCAGATTAGATAAAGTTTGTCTTAAAAGCAAAAAAGTTACCAGACTATATAAATGTGACATTTTTTTTAAAAAAATAACCATAAATTGTTTGTCTTAAAAGCAAAAGGAACCAACCTAGAGCCATTATCACCGAGGCCGTGTAGCCAAACCATTGTAGCCTGGTGTTTTCCTTTAGGCCTCACCACATATGTCCTTCCGAACTCCATCGTCCTCCTAGACGTTCTACTTCCTGTAATATTGTTAACCAAGTTAATTTGTCCATTAGCAAATAATTCAATGGAGAAAATTACTTTGACAAAGATATAAAAAGAGACAACGAATGTGATAACGAAAATCCTACTCTCATTGATAGCTACCACAATGTCAAGTTGCTTTTCAGAATTTAAAGCCAAAAGGGCCTTAAACTTTTATGTTTCTATATTTTATAAATTGAAGCGACAAAGAGCTGAATCTCAGTACATAGTGACAGTAAGTCCAATAAGGTAGTCCTTCTAAAGGATGACATAATGCAAAGTCAGTGCGAAGAACCTGAGGGAAAGAAAAGCTTGTAATATGCAAACTAACCAGAGCCCATGGAAGGATTTATGTAACTCATGTCTATCCACAGATGAAATGCAACCTTCAATGTAGTTTTGAAAAGGCCACCTCTCTGTACAACAATAAACTAAAAAAGTGATGCTAAGTTGAAGAAAACACAACGTTTTGAGTCCCTATTTATAGACAAAGTAGTAGGTCCAAAATAGAATAATAAAACAAGTGAATATGCAACAACATCTAAGTATGTGTGGAACAGCTGCAAATTGTGCCTAATACCACCTAGAAACTCATAAAGAAATACAAGGCATCAATGAAAACAGAGGGAAAAAGAGTGCAATCTTTTCAACCGCGGAAACAAGAGAATCAAAAGAGAAACAAGAAAGAGCACAATTCATCCGTCCATTTCCCTTAAGAGGATTCTAGAATTACAGTATGGTGAAGAGAATCTATGCCATGGAAGAAAAAAATAAAAAGGAAATTTTTACAACTACAAGCTTTAAGAATATTACTGAAAACAACAAGGAATAATACCAAGTTGGTATAAAAGAAAAAATATCTTTCTTTCAATCATTTGTTTATGTATTTTGATGATGATTGATGGATACCCATTAACTTTCTTTTTTAAAAAATAAATAAAAATAAAGTAAAGCTCAAATTGTCTAATGTATCATGATTGCCACATTGTTATGCATTCAAGAAATGCAGAAATGATCAAGAATTTGAACAAGTGAGCACATAGGGCTTACCAACAAAGAATTGCTTAGGTGGAAGGGACAAACATCTGGAAAAGCAAGTGAACTTTATACGCTCTCTCTATCACTTTCTTGATTTGCCACCTATTTGGCTATTTTAGTCCCTCAAAGTCACTTTCTAGTGGTAACCCCAAGTCTCAAAGTCATCATAAGCTTTTTTGTTTGTTTCTACTGATGGCTGACTCCACAACAGAAGAGCAACTCACCTATCTGTCTGTCATGTAGCAGATGATTTTATTTGAGTGCCACTATACAATAGGTTTGAAGTTGGGTAAAGGCTAAAAACTGTTACTTCACCTCTGTCGATTGCTCTGTATTCTAAAGATTCCCCTTTGCTGGGGTCAGTGATACACCCAAAGTATACCTTCAAGTATAAAACAGTCGCTCATCAAATAAAGAACTCAATTAGATTAGGATCGATCTCACATCAAATATGGCTAGAAATCAGGCCAAGGTGTCATATCCAATCTTTTAGTCAGCTATTTTTGAGGCGGAATTTGTAATAACAAGTAACAGTTTATCAAATATCCATCTAAATTAATTATGAGAATGGTTTAGGAATCTGTTCCTCGTGATTTCATAACTCAGCAAGCGTATTGTAACAGTATTTTATTTCAATGCTTAGTATGCAAAATAATAAGCTTAGTACACCTAAACGTTTTTTGACCCTATTTAGATGAATACTACTTTATATATATTTTGGTCTTTGAGTGTGTAAATCTTAACTCTTACCTTAATTTCGGATTAACTTTACCTTTTCCAACTCAAGTTATTAGCTGAGGGTTGATAACCTCAAATATCCATTGTTAATCCCTTTTTCTATTCTATACCTATTTTATCAAGCAAGTTAAGAATTAAGGCAAGTTAACGTTTGCAATCATTACAAAGCAATCAGTACGAAGAGAGAAACAATACATACATGCACACTGTTCAAGAATCACTTTTTTGTTAACTTACCTTATTAATTTGTCATGATTCCCACAATCCTAGTTATGAGATTTATTTATGTCACGCTCCGATTCTAAATTCTAAGTGTGGCCGGCACTCAAAATTCATTGTTGGTTCCCAAGTGAATCCTTGGTCTGGCTGACTACTAAGCGGAAGACTTAACTCAGAACAAAAGCTAACTCAGATGAGCAATTCAAAAGCATAAACATTACTTATTAAATCATAGACTAAAAATACTCTGAATATAATATAATTCAATGCTTAAAACATAATCTCAAAAAACTCAAAGTAAACCTCTACTCAGTCTATGAAGCCTCTAATGACTCTGGATAGATACCAGGACAGGTCCACGACTATCTCAAGAACTAATAAAATGAAATAAAGAAACTAAAAGAGATCCTCCAAAGACAAGGAGGTCTTACCAACGAGTTGGATGGATGTGATCTTTAACGATACGCTTGTTGAGGATCTCTAACACCTGTATCTGCATCATAAAATGATGTATCTCCAAATGGTGCTAGTGCATGAAATGTACGGTATGTAAAATAACTGAAAAGAAACAACTCACCGAATACTCATCTGAAATGAATACTGAAAATAATGATTGAAAGTAAAGCATGTAAGTGTAAGAAAACTTCACAGCTTTACAGTAAAGTAAGATAAATGATGCAACTCAAATAATATAGTATTTTCTCTTAGTAGGAAGTTTTTCTAGCCAACAACCATCACTATGAGCCTTATGATGATACAACGAACTACTCTCATTAGCAGAATCGTCCAATACCTTATTAGGGTAAGGGACGCAAACTCATTTCATGGATCCCATAAAAGTCCATATCAAGGACTAGAGTGAGGAGTCTCCTGAACCAACGACATGATCATATCCTACGCCGGCTACGTAGTTTATGGAGTTTGAGTTATCTAAACTCTTATCCAAATCGAATCTCAATACTACTCCCAAAAATATGCAATAATGCTCATATACTCAAATGAGTGAAAATACTCAAAATAATATCTCATTTAGTCTCATTGGACTTTACTCAGTTTAACTCATCTTTTCTCAAATTCACTACGTTCTCTTTAAAATAGTTATGCTTCTCAATTTCAGTAAATGCACGAAAATATAGCTTTTGTTTCTCAACTCAGTCTCAAAATAAATACATGCATAATTCTCTAACTCATTTAGACTTAATAAGAATCATGCATAAACTCAATAATATAAAATTTTATAACTCAAGTGGCTTAATATGCTTAAAACTATTTTCTCAATTAAGACATGAAAATATGTCATTCTTTAACTCTACAGTGCATAGTAAAAGCAATTGTAAATACTCAACTAGAGTTCATGTGAATGTAAGCATGAACAACAATTCAAGAACATGAAGTATGAAAATAATTGCAACAGAATTCACTACGCAGAGAACTCAATGAGAGATAATCATAACTAACTCAAAAACTCAGTATAACGGGATTAAACTCAAGCTTAAACTCATACTGGCCGAATGAAGATGTAGGGCGCGAGGATGAACTCAGTACAACGCTATGTTTAAACTTACATGCCTGGAAGAGCATTGTTCTAGGCAAAACTCAAAGAACTTGATTAATACGCTTAAACCCTACCTTTTTTTCTCTTCAATATATCCTCACTCTAAATCTTCTAAGTGTTAGTGAGAGAAAAAGCACATAGGGTAGTAATAAAGGACCTAAATTAGTCCCAAAACGTCAGAATTTTTCTTTGAAAAGAATGAAATAAAAACCAAACTACCCTTCATTAAAATCATGCCTGAGCCACCTAAGAGTCGTTCTACGGACTGTAGAACTTTCTGCAGGCCATTTAAAACTCTTCGTAGGAACTGGGTGCTCCAACTATGAGCTTATTGGAATATGTCAAGTTGGAGTGTACGATCCCTTCTACGGGTTGCAAACCCTCATTGTGGAGGTGCACTTCTTTGAGGGTGGGTCTATGGAACCTCCTACGGTCCTTAGACCCTTAGACGGGATCATAGAAACGAGTCGTAAAAGTTGCACTGAAGAGGGGGTTTCTGGGGTTTGGGTCTACAAAACCTTCTACGGTCCATAGACCCTTTGACGGGTCATGAAGTACTTTCGTGGGGAAGGCACTGGGTTAGGTCTATAGGACTCCCTTCCACAGGCCCTTTCCACGATCCGCATAAACCTGTATATATGGACCGTTAGCGTGAAGGACACAAAGGCTCCACTTTTTGGAAGACATGGGCTTTGATGTATCAATAGTATAACAGAGGGTATACGAATATTATTTTTGAAAATTCGGCGGTGTATTTATCTTTTTTCATTTTTATAAAACTTTTTTTATGAGGCACAAAATATCATGATCAACAAGAGCCATTAATCAAGGCATGGCCCATAGAAGATGGATTCCTTGGCCCATTATGCGCCTCATCTTTTCACCTGGGCTCAAGCGCCATGGAAAATTAAGCTATTTTCCTGAGTACCCAATTTTTCAAAAAAGAATTAGTAGGAAGTATTATGTTTCTTTTAAAAAAGTTAACATTATAAAAGAGAGAACTTCCTTTTTATTTTTCAAAAATGAAAGATATAATATAGTTAATCATTATCTCACTCCAAAAACAATGAGTCTTATGTTTCCAACGCTCACAAACGTGTAAATTAAAACTAATTTTTCCAAAACCATATTCAAACGTTAACACTCTCAGAAATCGAAATCAGTGAGAAATTTATGCTATAATACATAATTTTTCCACTTATTTTTTCATTGAATTATCTCACTGAAAAAAAATACCGTGAAAAATAGATTCTTACTGAAATATTGGAAAACTTTTTAATTTTTCTATATGAAAATATTACTATTTTTTCTTTCTCACCAATTCAATAAAAATTTCGGTGAGAATAGCCGCCGAATGTTTTCAAGTGAAAAATTTTAATGAAAAAATTATAATTTTTTAATAGTGTAAGGAAAAAAAATAGTAGTCCTTAACACACGAAGCAAAATTAAATGGGTCACATGAGAACTCAGAAATGTAACTAATGACGGCAGCACTAATAATAGTAGTGACAATTGTTGTTGTTATGTCTCTTTTCAGAGTATTATTTGTACAAGAATCTCTCTTGATTTTTACAAAGTTATAAAGCAATTGATGTTGTTGCATTGTCACCAACAAATGTCGTTACTTAGAAGCTATATATGTGAATATGGAGATCATAATGACTTCAATCATCATACTTGTGAAATTTGCAGATTTTGCATAATTAGATATGGATTTATATGAGTAACAAAAAGGCATACACCATCATTAAATTAGTTGACCGCCTTTTTTTTCTTCTTCTTAAATAACAATAATATTCGAGTCAATTTATGAGCATATTAACTATTTTATTAAATGCATGTTACTTGCCATTGGTACACGTATGGAATAATAATTAAGCTAGTTGACTTAATTTGGGATTTTTTTTTATTGAAGTGTGGAATATTGAAGGGGGTCGACAATCTTTTCAAGTGAAAAAACAAGACCTTTAATTCTGTCTCCCTTTTGGAGGGGACGCAGATTATTATAGTGAAAATCTTGAATGTCATCTCTGTTACCACACTAAGAAAAAAGAATCAATCAGTAGTACTATTATGTATTTATATTATATGTATATAACACATTGATTATTCTATCTAGTGATGAAATTCAGGTTCGAATTTTGGGTGGGGATAATTTTAAACTTAATGCAAGATATTCTGTTGGCACTAGCCCCTTAGTTTGTCAAGGCTTAACAAATTATATTATCAAGTTGTTTAACACTTGTGAATGATTCACTTTGGAGAAAAAAAAAAGGTTGTTAATAAAGGGAAAAGGAAATATTGGCCTCAAATAGCAAATGCCTTTTCTACATATAAAATGATGGTAGTGGCTTTTTCCTCTTTTTCAATATGTAGATTAAGTGTTAAGAAAACAATATAATACATATAAGTATCATTCCGTTTATCATGTGTTGGGACTTGGCTGTGTCAACAAAAAATCTCACATATAAGTTATAAGGATATTCCGGTTAACCTTGTGAGATCTTTTGGAGAAAATTATGGGGGCTTGAATCAAAGTGGATAAGATCATATTATGTTAAGCGTATTTAAGAAATTTTTATCTCAATAATTACTATCAGAGTCAATGATTTAATGAGAGGAATATGAAAGTGACAAAATGATAATATGCGGATTTACTGCTTTTATCATAACAAAGGTAGCATTAACACATGCAAATCAAGAGGTTAGTTGAGCCTTTGGTCTCATAATTAAATGTACGGTGATCATGTGGATGGCACGTGGAACTTAATTGAAGAGAGACATTGTTGGATGTCTAAAACAAGCGAGTTTCCAAGAGAAGCCATTAAAATGTTTCTGACGAACTTGCCGTCAGAAATTCTTTAATGACGAGTCAATTTAAAAAGAACGTCCATCGAAAATTTGTGTATTATTAATAGTGATACCTTTTGGGAAACCTCACGGGCTTGACCCAAAATGAATAATATCACATTATATTAACAGTCTTTTTGAACTGACCTAATAAGAGAATCTGATCATTTAAATTTTTAGATGAAATTGATCACTCGGCGGAAACTCTAATTTCATCCCCTTTTCTCTTTTCTTTTTGTATACGCGGTTGCAATTCTTGCAGAGTGACCTTTATTCCCTATGCCATTTAGGACGGTGTTAACTAAAAGAGAGGTATCTTCCAAGTCTAAATTCATAATAAATTTTAACACTATAAGTGAGAAAACTTAGAGACAAAGAAAAGAATAAATTTTTAAGTAGGCAGGATGATGCTATTCCAAGAACCAATTAATTCCTCTCTTCTACTTTTTTTTGGTTTCTAATTTAACAATAATACTAATTGTGAGTTTCGTGATTTGACCTATGCGTCCCTTCAATCTAGTTTTTGAGACGATTAAAGAGCCAAATATATAGTACTTTATGCTATTAAAAAGAATGTGAATACGTAAAACGTTGGCTCATTAGAATTATTCTAGACAGACTTTCTATCAAAAATATCTGTTAGTATTATACCATCGAAAATATTGAATCATTTTCGACGTGCAGCCTAAAACGCCTACGTTCCGCTTATAGCCAATACAACCACAACTTAACTTGCACGAGATTCAAAAACCGAAGGTCTACCCATTTGCCACCTTAGTGGCGTCACACGAACTTAGGATATCATATATACATATTTAAGGACTATATAATGAACTAGAGGTACACTCATTGTTCTCAATTTTGAATTTATATCTATATAATATAATTTAAAATAATTAGATTTGTAGCCTCTGTCATAAAAGATAAGGTGGTTCAGTAATACTGAATATATCCATTAACTTTAAATACTATTATAATTGTTTTCAATGTTAGTGTTATTAAGTCATTTGGTTCATGGAATAAGGTAGGATATTTCAAAATTAAATTTGAGATTAAATTGATATTTTATTTTGATTTTGGTTGAAGGTATAAATTTATTTTTGATATTTCATTTTATCCCACGTAACTTGGTATTAATTGGTCCATGAATTATAATCCCAAGATTATAATTCCAAAATAACTTAATCCGCGAATCAAATGACCCTAAATATTCAATTTACTCAACGCCTTGATTTTGATACATTTCGGGGAACAAAAATATTTTTAAAAAATTGTCCACGTGGAATATTATGCCAACAACTTTTGTATAGAAAATCATATGGGTGGGAACCAAGGCGAGGGATGTAAATGTGTTTAAGATATGATACGCAGGAGGCTCGAGGGATAGGAATGGAGAAGGAATTTTAGTTGATATGGAACTCAAGGAGCATGTGGTGGAGGTTAAGAGGGTTCATGATAGAATAATGACTATTAAGCTAGTTGTGAAGGTTAAGAGGATGAATGATAGAATGATAACTATTAAGTTTACAACACAGCGGCAAGTGCAGAACGCACCATCAAAAGTATTTTGTGTAGCCTTGGGTCCATGGCAGTATGAGCTAAGAAGCAGATACGTCACAAAATGAATAGAGTCAACACGTAGAATCTTTCCACTTTCTGAAAATAGTGAGTTTGGTATTTAGAAAGTGAGGGACTATTTGTATAGGGGAAATCGGGCCTAGTAAAGAGAAACAACCCTCGGTAAGACAAGAGAAGCCTCAACGCCTATTTGAGTGAAACTGTTTTGTGGCCGATTATCCAAGAGAGATTTTACTCGAGGAAGACTGCCTTACAACTAGACATGTTCATAATGATCCTAGGGAGCTCAACAATCAATCTCGAGTCGCACGTCCACCTGTTCCAATCATCTTCATGCGAGGCATCATAACATAGGCACATGCTACAAAATAGCCTTTTCAGTATCAAACGTGTCATCATTTCACATTAAGACAACAAATTCCTTTCTCCGACCTATAAAAGGAGGCTCTGAAGAAAATATCAGAAAAATTCCTAGTAACATCATATTCTTCTTTTGTTCTTCTTATTAGATTTCCTATGGAAGAAGCCTTGAACCGTTTCCCTCGCTTGTACTATTCCTTTTCTTTTAGAAGATTGCATTTTTGTATTAAATCGCCACATTGGTGTATTAGTATAAAGAAAATAAACTTGATCGACTTTAATCTATTTGCCTTTAATCTTTTTTAGAGATTTTATTATTGATCAAAATGACGTTTTTTTCGATAAACAGACGTTATAACTTGAATTGTGACCTCTTAGCTACCGAATTAATCTTTTAGAGATGTTTTCATCCTCATTGATTGAAATTATTTCGCTTGAATTAATCAAATTAAATCAATAGTCATTGCTTATAACCACTCTTGGAGTCTTTGTGCGATATCATAAATTCACTCATGCGCATGTATTATATTAAATATAATTAATCAACTTTAAACATACTTATTCAAATAATAAATTCTATTTTTAATTAGAGAAACTTACCTAAATAGCTATAGTAATAAAGTTATTGACTTTCAATAGCTATAAGTATGTTATTTACCCAAAAATGACTATAGTTTATATCCAAAATTCGTTGTATGTTTGTATATATATATATATATTAATTCATTTATCCCAAGACTCAATTTAGGACGACGGGAGGTGACTCAAAGCATTTTTCTGTTGAGATGGGACTACATCACAGATCGGTGCTGAGTCCTTTTCTTTTTGATTTGGTGATTGATGAGCTGACACGGTTTATACAAGATGAGGTTTCATGGTGTATGCTATTTGCAGATGACATAGTTTTGATTGATGAGATTCAAAATAGAGTTAATGATAGGTTGGAGGTTTGGAGACAAACTCTAGAGTCCAAAGGGTTCAAATTGAGCAGGACCAAAACAGAATACTTGGAGTGCAAATTTAGTGTTGCGAGGGATGAAGAGGTCATGAAAGTGAGACTTCCCACTCAATCTATCCCCAAGAAAGAAAGTTTTAAATACCTTGGATCCATCATCCAGAGTAGTGGGGACATCGATGATGATGCCATAGATCGCATTAGGAAAGCATTGATGAAATGGAGGCTTGCCTCTGAAGTCCTGTGTGATAAGAAGATACCAGCTAAACTTAAAGATAAGTTTCTATAGAATGATGGTTAGACCGCCATTGTTATATGGAGTTGAGTATTTGTCACGCCCCGGGAGGGTACCCTAGACGTAACCGGTACCCGAAGGCCATTTCTGACCTCCGAGCGAACCACCTGGTCCAGTCACACATTCATTCAATCACATTCTCTTAGCGAAAACTCAATTAAAGAAATGCTATTCATACATGGGGGCCGAAGGCCAAACATTTACAATCCAACAAGACAATAAAGTAAGACTCTTCAAAATAACAGTTCGACCTCCCTACACTCCAGTCTATGAAGCCTCTATCAAAGTCTAAGAGGTGCCCATGACAAGTCCATGGCTACCAACAATCAAAATAAAGAAAAGGTCAACAAAACTGTACATGAAGGCTCAACATCCTCAGGAAACTAGAAGGACTCACCAACTAGCTGAGAGTGTATGTGGATCTTCAACGGAGCGACGGTTGATAATCTCTAGTACCTGTCTCTACATCATGAAATGATGCAGGCCAAATGGCATCAGTACATGGAATGTACGAGTACGTAAAATGGCCGAATACAACGAACATCAAGAAAGAATTAATCAACTCGGAAGCTCAACTCAAGAGGAATAATAACTCAATCAAATATCCTAAGTCTAAACAAGAATATGATTTAGATGGGACCAATCACATATAATTCAACTCAATCTGACTCAGAGTACTATCACGACCTATTTGGGAGTTTCTCTTACCCGACAACCATCACTTATGAGCCAGTGAAAGTACAACAAACCGATGTTATTACCGCGTCCGCTCATACCTTGCCAGGGTATGAACGAATCAACCAATCATGGATCCAATCCAACCAAGTCCTATAATGTCAGGACAAATCTCTCGGGGAAGCATCCGACTTTAACAGTTCAATCCCCCCTACGTTTGGCAACATAGGTATTGGGTTCGAGTATGGACTATACTCTTGCCCAATTCGGTGCTCGATACTCCTCCCAAGACTCAATGCTCATAAAACTCCATCCAATCAACTCAATCAACTCATATCGACAAGTATCGTTATAACCTTGTCATCTCATCAACTCTATCACAATCACATCTTTCTCAATCGTACTATCCGATCAATCTCAAGCATATCATTCAAAGAAATTTAAATGAACATATGTAGCATCATCTAGATGTAATCAATCATTTTTTTCATCCATTTGAGAAATCTTTTGAGGCTTATCACAATTTCAAGACTTTAAATTGACATTTCATATTGAGCAACATTTTCAAGAAAATAACATCCTTTATCATAATCTACATAGTTAAGAAGATAGATAAAACATATTTCACAACTCATCTCTCCATCAACTCGTACTCACATAAGGGCTTATTTTTGGAACCTCTTAGCTCAACAACATTGACACATATAGAATCAAATAAATAGGGGACAAAGTTCATACGAGCATAAACCATACCAAGAAACTCTATTTTCATGAACATCTAACATCAAAGCAAGAATAGGGCACATGGGTGGACTCAACCCATGTTTTGGATAGCCTTACATACCTTAGTGAAGACTTGAAGAAAACCTTGTGGTTGGGTCTTCAATGGAGGACTCAAATCTTGAAGCTCTTGGACTCCTTTTTGTTGGAAATGGAGAAGAAGAAGAAAAGAGAGAGAAGCTAGGGCTTTTTAGAGAGAGGGTGAGGCTACAAAGTGTGTTACCAAAAGACCAAGGGTAACATATATATAATTTGGGTAAGTTCCCAAATTACCCCTCCTCAAAAGTTCTGAAAATAGGCTAAAACACACCTGGCGCGATAGTGGCGTGTCGCGCCATTGCAGCGCCATGCTGAATACGCCTAAAACCTACACACCTCGTAGTGGCGTGCCGCGCTAGAGACCAAACTACTGAGGCATGTTTCTGGCGCGATAGTGGCACGTCGCGCCCTTCAACGCCAAGGCCATATTTTCTGGGTTCTAGAAATTTGGCCTGAAAAACCCTGCACAACTTTTAGTGGCGCGTCGCGCCAAGGACCAAACTACTGAGGCATGTTTATGGCGCGATAGTGGCGCGTCGCGCCCTTACAGCGCCAAGGCCATTTCCCCAGCAGTTGCAACCCAGGACAAAAATGAAATTCCTGCCGTGCTAGTTCATCTTAGGATCGTCATATCTTTTGACTCCGAACTCCAAAATTTATGTTCTTGGTGGCGTTGGAAAGAAGACTCAACGGACTTTGATTTAATGGGTCATGGGCCAACCAGATTGTCGTCTTTCAAAAGATAGGGTCATTAGAAGTCGACCCCTTATGCGAACTCCTACCCAAACTTAGCCACGACGAATCTTTTGGATTTAATTTGATCCTAGGGGTCCTTCATGACCCTGCCTCACCTCTAACGCTGCTCAAATTCTCAAAGACTCATTTCGACTCATGCATACGCTCCTCAATACTCGACTTTGACCCTACCCGTATACAAGAAGGGTTTGAATTCTAAGGGAAAATTTTGAGGGGTGTTACATTATCTCCCCCTTGGGATCATTCGTCCTCGAATGACGAGAAATCAAGAATAGACTCGGGGTACAAATCGAAATCAAAACTCAGTCATTCAATCAGTCAAATTCTCAATCAATTATCAATCAAGACTCAAGATGTGCAATTGAATTCAAATGAAGGAAATGGACATTACCTTCAACATTCTCATCGGTAGGCACGAATAGATGGGGATATTTAGATTTCATGGCTTCCTCCGCTTCCCATATGGCTTCCTCAACAAATTGGTTCCTCCACAGGACTTTGACTGAGGCGACTTCTTTGTTCCTCAATTTGCGAATTTGGCGATCAAGAATTTGGACCGGAACTTCTTCATAAGACAAGCTATCCTTAATTCCAATGCTATCAATGGGGACTACCAATGAGGGATCGCCCAAGCACTTTTTCAATATCAAAATGTGGAATATCGGATGAATAGAGGCTAGCTCCGACGGTAACTCCAACTCATAAGCAACACTCCCAATCCGTCTCAAGATCTAGTACGGACCAATATATTAAGGAATAAGCTTCCCCTTCTTTCCAAACCTCATGACACCCTTCATGGGTGACACTTTCAAATACACCCAATCAGCCACCTCAAACTCTAAGTCTCTCCTTCTCACATCGGTGTAAGATTTTTGGCGGCTTTGGGCTGTCTTTAGCCTATCTTGGATAACTCTCACCTTCTTCATGGCTTGGTGAACAAGGTCAGGCCCAATCAACTCGGCTTCACCAACTTCAAACCACCCAATGGGAGATCTACACCTCCTCCATACAAAGCTTCATAAGGAGCCATTTGAATGCTTGCATGATAGCTATTGTTGTATGCAAACTCTATGAGAGGTAAGTGATCATCCCAATTTCCCTTGAAGTCAAGCACACATGCCCTCAACATATCTTCCAATGTCTGGATGGTGCGCTCTGCTTGGCCATCTGTCTGGGGATGGAAGGCTGTACTCAAGTTCACCCTCGAACCTAATCCCTTCTAAAAGGATTTCCAAAATTGGGAAGTGAATTGAGCTCCTCTGTCTGAGATAATAGACAAGGGAACCCCATGCAATCTGACGATCTCCTGGATGTACAACTTTGCATAATCTTCTGTGGTATCAGTAGTCTTAACCGCCAAGAAGTGAGCTGATTTTGTCATTCTATCCACAATCACCCAAATGGAAGCATGTTGCTTTCGGGACTTCGGCAAGCCTGTAATAAAGTCCATGTTGATCATCTCCCACTTCCATTCTAGAATTTCTATGTTTTGGGCTAAACCATATGGCCTTTGATGCTCAACCTTCACCTGTTGGCAATTCAGGCACTTGGAAACAAATTCCGCAATATCCTTCTTCATCCCACTCCACCAATAGATTTCCTTCAAGTCATGATACATTTTCGTGGAGCCTGGATGAATGGAGTACCTGGAACTATGCACTTCAGCCATAATCCTCTCTCGAACATCATCGACATCCGGCACACATAATCTATTTTGGTACCTCAACACACCATCTCCCCCTTTGGTGAAAACCATTACCTCTTGTTTGTGAACAATTCCCTTCAATTGGAGAAGGATGGGATCTTGGTCTTGCTTCTCCTTTACCTCTGCCACAAGTGAGGACGTAGACCCATCCTGAATAGTAACTCCGCCTTCATTGTTCTCTTCCAAATGAACTCCCAATCGGGCTAATTTGTGTACCTCTTTCACCAATTCTCTCCTTCCTTCCTCCACGTGGTTAGTGCTACCCATAGACAACCTGCTAAGAGCATCAGCAACAACATTAGCTTTACCTGGATGGTAGAGGATGCTCATATCATAGTCCTTGAGTAGCTCAAGCCATCTCCTTTGCCTCAGGTTGAGTTCCTTCTGGCTAAAGACGTATTTCAAGCTCTTGTGATCGGTGAATACATCGATATGCACTCCATACAGGTAGTGGCGCCAGATTTTAAGCGCAAACACCACAGCCGCCAGCTCAAGGTCATGAGTTGGGTAATTCCTCTCGTGAACCTTAAGCTGTCTTGAAGCATAGGCTATCACCTTCCCCCTTTACATCAACACACAACTCAAACCAATTCTGGATGCATCACAATAGATCACAAAACCCTCTATACCATCGAGCAAGGTTAGAACAGGGGCAGTGGTTAGCTTAGTCTTTAATTTCTGGAAACTCTCCTCACAAGCCTCGGACCATTGGAACTTAGCCTTCTTTTGAGTCAGCTTAGTCAATGGTGATGATATGGAGGAGAATCCCTCTACAAACCTTCGATAATAGCCAGCCAAACCTAAGAAGCTTCTTATCTCTATCGGGGATGTGGGTCTGGGCCAACTCTTCACTGCCTCAATCTTTTGAGCATCAACCTGAATACCATCTCCAGATATAATGTGGCCTAGGAAGGCCACTGATGCAAGCCAAAATTCACATTTGGAGAACTTTTCATACAATATCTGGTCTCTCAAAGTTTGCAAGATGACTCTAAGATGATGGGCATGCTCCTCCTCATTCTTGGAGTAAACCAGAATATCATCTATGAACACAATCACAAACATATCAAGATATGGCTTGAATACTTGGTTCATGAGATCCATAAAAACGGTAGGGGCATTAGTCAACCCAAAGGACATGACCAAGAATTCGAAGTGGCCATAACGAGTCCGGAAAGCAGTCTTCAGAATAACGCATTCTCTCACCTTTAATTGGTGGTAACCGGATCTCAAGTCTATCTTTGAGAAGCACGTGGCACCCTGAAGCTGATCAAATAAATCATCTATTCTGGGGAGAGGGTATTTGTTCTTTATGGTGACCTTATTCAGTTGCCTGTAGTCAATAAACATTCTAAGAGACCCATCTTTCTTCCAAACAAATAGGACTGGAGCTCCCCATGGTGAGACACTCGGCCTAATAAATCCCTTATCTAATAAGTCTTTCAACTGCTCCTTCAACTCTCTCAACTCGGCTGGGGCCATTCTATAAGGAGGAATTGAGATAGGCTGGGTATCAGGAAGAACATCAATCCCGAAGTCGATCTCCCTATTAGGAGGGACTCCAGGCAGATCTTCAGGAAAGACATCTAGAAACTCGTTGACAATTGGAACCGACTCAAGGGATGGAGACTCAATATTGTCACCTTTCACTCGGACAATGTGATAAACACACCCTTTTGAGATTAGCTTCCTGGCCCTAAGGTATGAAATAAACTTACCCTTAGGCGCAATCGTACTACCCTTCCACTCTATGATAGCCTCATTCAGGAATTTGAATGTGACAATCTGAGTTCTACAATCAATAGAGGCATAACAGACATAGAGCCAGTCCATGCCAAGGATCACGTCAAAGTCAACCATGTCCAACTCAACTAGGTCAGCCAAGGTATCCCAGTAATAAATGGACACAGTGCAATCTCTATAGACTCTCTCAGCTAAGACAGAATCACCGACAGGAGTGGCCACACTAAAAGGCTCAAGAAGACGTTCAGGAATTTTATCAAATTTACTAGCCACATAAGGAGTCACAAAAGATAGAGTGGCACCCGGATCCATCAATACATAACAATCAAAAGAAGAGACTCGAATCGTACCCGTCACGACGTTTGGAGAGTCCTCTTGATCTTGGCGACTACCCATGGCATATAAACGATTTGTACCTCCGCTGGTGCCTAAAGTAGTGCCCCTTTGATTACCTCTAGTCGGTGGTGCGGTGGTAGAATGTTGGGCTCTGTTCCCCCATGTTGGACACTCCTTCTGAAAATGGTCTATTTGGCCACATTTATAACAACCCATCCTTCCCACTCTGCCCTTTCCCAAGTGAAACTTACCACACTTGACGCATGGTGGCTTTCCTTGCGCACCTTGACCCATGCTAGCTTGGGATTGAGAACCCTGGGGTTTGAAATTCTGGCGGCCTTGTCCCTACCGATCATACCTATTTTGTGGCATCGGTGCACTGGCGGTAGATGAGGCATAGTTGGAAGGCCTCTTCTGGAAGAAGGACCTGTTGCCCTTGCCTTGCCTCTGCTCATTCTCATGGCCCGCTGATTTTGCCTTCTTGCTCAGGTGCTCTTCTCTGTCCTTTCTTTTCTCATCCTCTACCTGTTGAGCATACACCATTAATCTGGAAAGATCCATATCCGAGATCAACAATGCTGCCTTGCACTCCTTCTTTACATGCCTCCCTAATCCGGAGATAAATTCCTCATCTTTGACCTCACATCTGGAATCATTTCTGGAGCATACCTGGACAGCTGGATGAACTTTAGGCCATACTCCTTAACCGACATACCCTTCTGTTTCAGGTTTACAAATTCCTCCACTTTCGCTTCCCTCAATTCTCGAGGAAAGAAGTGGTCAAGAAAGGCTCCCTCAAACTCATCCCACCTAGCAGGTTCAGCATCCTCACCCCTACTCTATTCCCATTGGTTATACCAAATGTTTGCCACATCCTTGAGTTGATAAGACACCAACTCGACCCTCTCGATTTCCGTAGCATGCATAGCTTTCAGAATCTTCCACATCTCATCGATAAAGTTTTGGGGGTCTTCATCGACCTTAGAACCCGTGAATGCTGGTGGATTTATCCTCAGAAAGTCTCTAATTCTAGTGGCGGCAGATGGCTCCTAGGAACTAAAGCTGAGAGTCGGCGAACTCTGATTACCATTTCGGGCAGCCATTAGTTGCGTGAGCATTGCAATTGCCCCTCGAAATTCAGCCTCTGATATGGGTGCAAGTGGAGTAGATAGCACTTGAGGTGCCTCCGCATATCTCGCGGCTCGGCCTCTAGCCTTTGATGGTCATGCCTCCGACTGTGGCATCCCTGCATTATCAACATTCCTCTGGCTAGCGGTACGTTTAGGAGGCATTATCTGTAACGTACAACGCACGAATTAGAAAGGAGTTTTATAAAGTTTAACTCTATCGCACGAGTCCAGAGTATGAGAGAAGTGAAACAATTCCTAATGTCCTATAGCCTCCTGCTTATAAGTGTGGTGCACAACAAACCCATAAGCAAGACTCTACTAGACACGGCTTCATAGACTCCCTAGGATACTTGAACTCTATGCTCTGATACCATGTTTGTCACGCTCCGAGAGGGTACCCTAGACGTAACCGGCACCCGAAGGCCATTTATGACCTCCGAGCGAACCACCTGGTCCAGTCACACATTCATTCAATCACATTCTCTTAGCGGAAACTCAATTAAAGAAATACTATTCATATATAGGGGCCGAAGGCCAAACATTTACAACCCAACAAGAAAATAAAGTAAGACTCTTCAAAATAACAGTTCGACCTCCCCACACTCCAGTCTATGAAGCCTCTATCAAAGTCTAAGAGGTGCCCATGACAAGTCCATAGCTACCAATAATCAAAATAAAGGAAAGGTCAACAAAACTGTACATGAAGGCTCAACATCCTTTGGAAACTAGGAGGACTCACCAACTAGCTGAGAGTGTATGTGGATCTTCAACGGAGCACCGGTTGATGATATCTAGTACCTGTCTCTCCATCATGAAACGATGCAGGCCAAATGGCATCAGTACATGGAATATACGATTATGTAAAATAGCTGAATACAACGAACATCAAGAAAGAATTAATCAACTCGGAAGCTCAACTCAAGAGGAATAATAACTCAATCAAATGTCCTAAGTCTAAACAAGAATATGATTTAGACGGTACCAATCACATACAATTCAACTCAATCTGACTCAGAGTACTATCACGACCTATTTGGGAGTTTCTCTTATCCGACAACCATCACTTATGAGCCAGTGAAAGTACAACAAACCGACGTTGTTGCCGTGTCCGCTCATACCTTGCCAGGGTATGAACGAATCAACCAATCATGGATCCAATCCAACCAAGTCCTATAATGTCAGGACACATCTCTTGGGGAAGCATCCGACTTTAACGGTTCAATCCCTCCTACGTTTGGCAACATAGGTATTGGGTTCGAGTATGGACTATACTCTTTCCCAATTCGGTGCTCGATACTCCTTCCAAGACTCAATGCTCATAAAACTCCATCCAATCAACTCAATCAACTCATATCGACAAGTCTCGTTACAACCTTGTCATCTTATCAACTCTATCACAATCACATCTTTCTCAATCGTACTATCCGATCAATCTCAAGCATATCATTCAAAGAAATTTAAATGCACATATGTAGCATCATCTAGATGTAATCAATCATTTCTTTCATCCATTTGAGAAATCTTTTGAGGCTTATCACAATTTCAAGACTTTAAATTGACATTTCATATTGAGCAACATTTTCAAGAAAATAACATCCTTTATCATAATCTACATAGTTAAGAAGATAGATAAAACGTATTTCACAACTCATCTCTCCATCAACTCGTACTCACATAAGGGCTCATTTTTGGAACCTCTTAGCTCAACAACATTGACACATATAGAATCAAATAAATAGGGGACAAAGTTCATACGAGCATAAACCATACCAAGAAACTCTATTTTCATGAACATCTAACCTCAAAGCAAGAATAGGGCACATGGGTGGACTCAACCCATGTTTTGGATAGCCTTACATACCTTAGTGAAGACTTGAAGAAAACCTTGTGGTTGGGTCTTCAATGGAGGACTCAAATCTTGAAGCTCTTGGACTCCTTTTCGTTGGAAATGGAGAAGAAGAAGAAAAGAGAGAGAAGCTAGGGATTTTTAGAGAGAGGGTGAGGCTGCAAAGTGTGTTACCAAAAGACCAAGGGTAACATATATCTAATTTGGGTAAGTTCCCAAATTACCCCTCCTCAAAAGTTCTGAAAATAGGCTAAAATGCACCTGACGCGATAGTGGTGCATCGCGCCATTGCAACACCAGGGTGAATACGCCTAAAACCTGCATACCTCGTGGTGGCACGCCGCGCCAGAGACCAAACTACTGAGGCATGTTTCTGGCGCGATAGTGGCACGTCGCGCCCTTACAACGCCAAGGCCATATTTTCTGGGTTCTAGAAATTTGGCCTGAAAAACCCTGCACAACTTTTAGTGGCGCGTCGCGCCAAGGACCAAACTACTGAGGCATGTTTATGGCGCGATAGTGGCGCATCGCGCCCTTACAGCGCCAAGGCCATTTCCCCAGCAGTTGCAACCCAGGCCAAAAATGAAATTCCTGCCGTGCTAGTTCATCCTAGGATCGTCATATCTTTTGACTCCGAACTCCAAAATTTACGTTCTTGGTGGCGTTGGAAAGAAGACTCAACGGAATTTGATTTGATGGGTCATGGGCCACCCAGATTGTCGTCTTTCAAAAGATAGGGTCGTTAGAAGTCGACCCCTTATGCGAACTCCTACCCAAACTTAGCCACGACAAATCTTTTGGATTTAATTTGGTCCTAGGGGTCCTTCATGACCCTGCCTCACCTCTAACGCTGCTCAAATTCTCAAAGACTCATTTCGACTCATGCATACGCTTCTCAATACTCGAGTTCGACCCTACCCGTATACAAGAAGGGTTTGAATTCTAGGGGAAAATTTTGAGGGGTGTTACAGTATTGACCAGTCAAGCATACTCATGTTCAGAAGATACATGTTGCAGATATGAGGATATTGATATGGATCGGATGTGTGGACATACTAGAAATGATAAGATTAAGAATGAGGTTATTTAGAAAACGGCGGGAGTGGCCTTTGTGGCAGGTAAAATAAGAGAAGCGAGATTGAGATGGTTTGAGCATGTGCAGAGGAGGGGGTCGATGCCCTAGTTAGGAGATGCAAGCGGTTGGATTTGGGAGTTATGCGGAGGGGTAGGGGTAGACCAAAAAAATATTAGGGAGAGGTAATTAGATAAGGTATGGCGCAACTCCATATCACAGAGGACATGACCTTAGATAAAAAGGAGTAGAGGTCACATATTAGGATAGAAGGCTGGTAGGAGTAGAATGTTGTCTTGCCTTATGACGGTTTAGGGTTAGTCTTAGGTCTAGGCGTGTCTTTTTAGTTGTGATGGATGCTATTGCATTTCGATTATCACTTTATTTTGCTATCATTATTGTTCTTGTCTTGTAAAATTTACATCGCATTTTGTTTTAGCCATTATGCTATATATATTATTTTTCTCTCTTATTTGAGACTGATACTTTTGAGTCGATGGTCTTTCAAAAACAATCTCTTTATCCCAATGAGATAGTGGTAAGGTCCGCGTACATCCTACCCTCCCAGACCCCATTTGTGGAATTTTATAAAGTAATACAACTATATAACTAATGCAGTAAATGAGGTAAAAAATCAGGTACTATAACTGATATCCCTTTGTTTAAGTCCCAAAAATTCTCAACTTCCCATTATTAAATAAACAACTATTACCTATAACAACAATTAATTAGGGGTGGGTGTTCGGTTCGATTTTGTTTAAGTTCGGCACGGTTTTGTTCTTCGGTGTTTGATTTTGAAAAAGTGTGTACCGTATTTCAAACCAAACTAGATAGGTTCGGTTTATTTTGATGTTTTTAAAATATTTTTTTGGTGCAAATAAAAAATAAAATGAAAACATTCACTGCACTTTAAACATCCTACAGCTGCCTATTGTCCTGCACTTTAAACATCCAGTCAAGTACCAATGTACTTAGTACAAATATTACTTTTAATTTTCAAATGCTACTGCCCAGCCATGTTCAATGCTATGCTCAGCGATGCTACTGCCAAAACTAACACAAATGTACAAAGATTACATTTAAATGCCTAATCATGCTACTGTCAGAGAATTGAACTGAGCGAGTCGCGACTATGATATGTGTGATTACGTATGTGCGAGTTTTGTTTAGTTTAGACTTTAGCGTTCTAAAATTTGGGCCAAATGCAAAATGATTTGGGTAAAAATTAAAATATTTTGGGTCAAAATATATAAGTAATATAATTTAAAATATTATTTAAATTTATTTAATAAAACTTCGTTTCTTCGGTGCACCGTGATTTCGTGATCCTTACATCGAACATCGAATCGAAGTTTATGAAAAGAAGAACTGACACCAAATTAAAACACCGAAGAAATGATACAAAAAAACTAAATTAGTTCAGTTTGATTCGATTTTTCACTTTCTTGTATTTATGCACACCCCTACTATTAATTACCTATTGGAAAGGGCATGTACGAGTGGAATGAGAACAGATTTACCAAAATTTTTGGGATAAAACTCTTCTTCTATTTTGTCTACTCTGTTCTTCTTCGAGGGTCATAACAGTATTCACTGTATTTGTTTCGATTTTATTTAATATTTACTAACATATATGCATACTTTGTTTTCAAAAATGCATGCAAGCATTTTTATAGGTATGATTATATTAAAATATCAATGATGCAATCCATTCTTGACTTTGAGCTAAATATGATATATTGGACAACCCCCCCCCCCCCTAAGAAACATATCATAAAATAATTGTATTTAATATATACTAGCATATATGAATATTTTTACTTGGTATAGCAGCCATCATTATAGAAACATGATGTGTTAATGTAACAAATAGGTAGTACAATACAATGTACATATATTTAGATACATTATTGTTAAGAATACAATAATATAGTGTATATATAAATACCCCTGCTATTAAACAAAAAATTGATATATTATGCAACCCAACAAAGAAAAAAATAGAATATAACACAAAAATCTCAAAATAGTAACTAGATGTATTCAAATATACTAAAATCATTGTTGAAATCATTCAAGATAATCTTGATTCGGATGAAAATATGGGGATTTTTTTTTATTTTAAAAAACTATGAAATAGGAATTTAATGAAAGAGAAACCTTGAATATGGTAAAAGATGGGAAGATAGTAAAAGTGGGAAACTATAAACATGTGCCGTGTAATTGATTAGCTTGCATTAAATGTGTTGCAATTAGAAATTTATTTAATTATGTATAAAAATAAAAAGAAATATTATTTGTATGTAATTAATTTTACTATTTAATATTTAATTATATTAATGTAATATAAAAATTGTAAACTATAGCTATTTATATAAATATATATTAATGTTTGTTGACAAACAGAAAGAGGGAAAAAGGAAAAGCCTTTCACAGCCGAAATGACAGAGAAAAGAGAGAGACTCATATTATACCGTTCACAATAATAAATCATTAAATTTTTTTAATTTGAATTTTTGTGGTTAATTTCTTTTTTTCACAGCACTGCTCTGAAATCTCAAATCCGTCTTGAAATCCTGTGCAATTTCTCTGACAAGTCTTTGAAAAGGTAGCTTTTGGATCAAAAGCTCAGTACTCTTCTGGTACTTACGGGTCTCACGAAGAGCAACTGTTCCTGGACGGAAACAGTGAGGCTTCTTCACTCCTCAGGTGTCCGGTGCTAATTTCCTAGCGGCTTGAGTGGCCAACTGCTTCCTTGGTGCCTTTCCTCCTATTCACTTCAGATTCACTTCCACCGTGGACAATGCCTTGAAGGTGCTCAACGAAATTCCTCAACGAAATACTGCTTCATTAAAGATTCGTTCAATTCAAAATCTGCTACCCACACAACCCAAAGATCGTTGTGAACAGCACCTTGGCAAGCCGACGTGGACAATAACTCCGACGTGTACAGTAACTCTGAAGTGAAACAATATTTTTCGACGGCAATCAGGTTTATTTCAACTGAAGTTGTTACCTCCGGTTTCCATATCTTTCCCTATCCCTATCTATTTCTTGCTCATACAATTGTAGTTATATTTTGCTGATTTTAAATCTTTGAATAATTTACTAATTCATACGCGTTTTCTTGGCTTTGGATAGTAATGGTAGACTAGGGTCATGTTATCGCTCAGGGACGAGGATGAGGACGGGGATGGGGACGGGGGTAAGGAGGGGTAAGTGGGTTAAAGGAGCGTCTAGACTGAGAGTAGATTCTTGGAACATTAGGACGTTGACGGGAAAATCCATAGAGCTAGTTAAGATTCTAAAGAAGAGGAAGATTAATATAGCTTGTGTACAAGAGACCAAATGGGTAGGTTCAAAAGCTAAGGAGGTAGACGGGTATAAACTTTGGTTCTCTGGTAGATCGAAGTATAGGAATGGGGTAGGCATTTTAGTAGACAGTAATTTAAAGAATCAGGTGGTGGAGGTTAAGAGAGTCACTGATAGGATGATATCGATTAAGGTGGTCGTTAAAGGGATCACGTTGAACATTATTAGTGCTTATGCTCCGCAAGCGGGCTTAAGCGAGGAGGATAAGAGGCGCTTTTGGGAGGATTTGGATGAGTTAGTGGGAGGCATACCGCCTACTGAGAAGCTTTTCGTGGGAGGGGAGCACATCGGGTCTATTTCGGGAGGGTATGATGATGTGCATGAAGGCTTTGGTTTCGGGGACAGAAATTGAGGAAGAGTCTCACTTTTGGATTTTGCAAGAGCTTTTGGGTTGGTGATAGCCAATTCGAGTTTTCCAAAAAAGGAGGTCCACTTTGTAACCTTCCAGAGTGCGGTGGCTAAGACTCAAATAGATTTTTTACTTCTTAGGAAGAATGATAAAGGTCTGTGTAAAGACTGTAAAGTCATTCCGATCGATAACCTTACGAACCGACATAAGCTCTTGGTGATGGATTTAGGAATCAAGATGATGAGGAAGAAGAGGGTCGGGAATGACCGACCTAGGATTAGATGGGGGAGTTTGACCATGGCTAGCGCCCTGGAGATAGGAGAGAAATTGAAGGATATGGGGGCCTGAAATAGTAGTGGGGATGCGAACACTATGTGAGATAGGACAGGTAGTTGTATTAGGGTTGTAGCAAGGGAAGTGTTGGGAGTCTCGACAGGTAGCCGTGGCCGGCATCGAAGGGACTAGTGGTGGAATGGAGAAGTGCAAGGGAAGGTGGAAGCAAATAAGATAGCGTATGTGAAGCTGATAGAAAGCAAGGATAAGGTGGAGAAGTGGACGAATAGGGAACTTTATAAGATAGCGAGGAAAGAGGTGAAGTCGGCGGTTTCGACGACAAAAATGGCAGCTTTTGAACGCCTTTATGCTGAACTAGAAGAGAAAGGAGGGGATATGAAATTGTTCAAGCTAGCCAGGGTGCGGGAGCGAAGGGCACACGATGTGGATCAAGTGAAGTGAATTAAGGGCGAGCATGTAAAAGTATTGGTAGAGGAGACCCTCATTAAACAGAGATGACAATCGTATTTCCGTAAACTCTTAAACGAAGAAGAGGATAGAGAGATTGTGTTGGGAGATTTGGAACATACAGGGAGGCTTCACAATTTTGGGTATTGCAGGAGTATTTTGGTCGAAGAGGTTAAGGGTGCTATGTGTAGGATGTGCTGGGGAAGAGCAATCGGATTTGACGAGATTCCTGAGGAAATTTGGAAAAGTGCGAGCTTGGTAGGTTTGAAGTGGATGACTAGGTTATTTAATATCATCTTTAGGATAGCAACGATGCCCGAAGAAGGGAGGTCGAGCGTAATGATCCCTCTATACAAAAATAAGGGGGATATCCAGAGCTGCAACAACTATAGATGTATCAAGCTTCTAAGCCATACTATGAAAGTGTGGGAAAGAGTGGTGGAGATGAGGGTTAGGAGAGGCGTGTCTATCTCAGAGAACCAGTTCGTATTTATGCCAGGACTCTCAACTATAGAAGCCATCCATCTTATGAGGAGACTGGTAGAGCAGTATAGGAAGAGAAAGAGGGACTTGCATATGGTATTCATTGATCTAGAAAAAGGCTTACGATAAAATTCCACGAGAGATACTATGGAGATGTTTGGAGGCTAAAAATGTATTTGTGGCATACATTAGGGTGATCAAGGATATGTATGAGGGTGCCAAAACTAGGGAAAGGACAGTAGGAGGGGACTCAGAGCACTTCCCAGTTGTGATGGAGTTGCATCAATGATCAGCCCTTAGTCCGTTTTTATTTTCCTTGGTGATGGATGGATTGACGCAATAAATTCAAGGTGAGGTGCCATTGTGTATGCTTTTTGCGGACGACATAGTTCTGATCGATGAGAGTTGTAGCGGAGTTAACGCTAAGCTGGAGGATTAGAGACATACCTTGGAGTCTAAAGGGTTTAAGCAGAGTAGGACCAAGACAGAGTACTTAGAGTGCAAGTTCAGTGAGACACCTCAAGAGGTTGGCACGGGAGTTAGGCTTGGTGACCAGGCCATCAAAAAGAAAAGTAGTTTTAAGTACCTTGGGTCTATTATGCAAGGCAGCGGGGAGATTGACGATGATGTCACACATCGTATTGGGGCAGGGTGGATGAAATAGAGGCTCGCTTTTGGTGTGTTATATGACAAGAAGGTTCCACTAAAACTTAAGGGCAAGTTCTACAAAGTGGTGGTTAGACCGGCTATGTTATATGGGGTGGAGTGTTGGCCAGTTAAGGTCTCTCACATTCAAAAGATGAAAGTAGTAGAGATGAGAATGTTGAGATGAATCTGTGGACATACCAGGAGCGACATGATTAGAAATGAGGTTATTCGGGACAAGGTAGGAGTGGCCTCGGTGGAAGACAAGATGCAGAAAATGCGACTGAGATGGTTTGGGCATATGAAGAGGAGAGACACAGATGTTCCAGTGAGGAGGTTTGAGAGGTTGGCCATGGATGGTTTTAGAAGAGGTAGGGTGTCACGACCTAAGCCTAGGGCCTAGACGTGACATGGCGAATGAGGAACCCGAAAGTACCTTAATCAAGCCTCTTAGCATTCTTTTAGCCTTTCATAGGTAATGATGATAAATAAATAAGCGGAAATCATAATAGTAAATCTTCAACTTACATATGTCCAACAATACCTCTAACTATTAGATTTAATGGGGCTAAGACAAGTCCCTAGCTCACCCTTAATTATAATAGAAGAAATGCCATAGTAAAATATCTTAACATATCATAAGCTAGAAAGATAAAGGAGTATTGTTCCCGGAACATAGGAACTCACCAAAAGTAGTCTTCAATGGAATATCAACTAGCCACGTGGAGGAGAACGAGGAGGAGCACTGATCCCTACATGGTGATATCATGTAGCCAAAAGAGTATGCTTTAGTATTTTGAATGTACTAAGTATGTAAGGATGCATGAACATTGAGGAAAATATTAAAACATTTATGTAATATGGAACATAATTTAATGTATGCATAATAAATCATATATATATCCTTTAAAACATTCATTTTGTGGGAAATTAACCATAACCGACATTTAAGACCATGCGAGCTATTACATGGAATCCAACATAACCCCCTACGTTGGCCGGGGAGACTACTTACCGGGTAGAACTCCGTCAACTTCATTCATTTCTTTAACTTTAACTTTAAGGGATATTTATGGATCCATTTGCCTAAGCCTACAAGGGCTCCTATGTTGGCACATAGTTAATGAGACAAGGGGTTGCTACTAGGATTCCCTTACTGAATCCCACCTCAATGCCTCATTCGGTGCTAAGTCAATCCTACGGAATAGTTTAATACTTCAAAATATTCATAGCATATAACTTGAGAATTCAAACATCATGTTCGGTAGAATAGCTCATTAAAATATTTGATAATTCAAATATGCAAGAATTGTCCTTATTGCACAAAGAATCCATCAGTCATATCATTTCATCATTCTTTCATTTCATAAGACTCCTTTTTTGATCATAGATATTGCTTTCATAAATATTTATTTGGAATCAAAGCTTTCAAGTCAAACTTTATTAAAAAACATAGTAAAACTAGGTGGGTTCAAATCACTTCAACTTGCAAATATGTATGTAAATAAATATTCATAAATACTTTGAAATCCATTAATTAAAAATCATGCTTTAAACAACCCACCATGAATTTCAAGAGCCTTTAAATAGATAAATAGAGGAATTACTTGTAAACCATCAATTCATAAATATGAAATTATGTTGCATCAAAATAGAGTAATAATCATTAGTTTAACCATGATTCATACTATTAAGTAAAAATAAGAATTTAGCATAAGAAAATATTACTTGAAATCAAGATATTTAATTGAAAGAGTTTTTGGACTACATAGATGAAAGAACCCATGGATAAATACACACATAACTTAGAGTAGAGCTTAAAGAAAATAAATATAATTTATCATATAATCAAAATAATTTAGACATGAGAGTGGAAGGAATACTCTCATTAAAGCCTTACATACCTGAAATCCGAAGCTTTAGTCGGAACCGAAAAACTTAATGAACACTCTTGAGTCCTAACTTTTCTCCCCGCCGGAACGTTTTGTGTACTATCCAGAGTATATGAATCACCGGAATAGTATTTCTTCACTACTAAGAACTAAAACTATATTTGAGAATGTTTAAAGAAGTGTATAGAGAGAAGACTTGCTTGAGAAAGCTTGATGAATAAAATGAGGAAATAAGGTGGGTATTTATAGGTGGGAAAGAGAGACCTAACAATAAATAAAATAATTATAAAAAAAAATCTAAAAATTTAATGGAATATATTGATGTCATGGATGATGTTAAATGGAGGACAATTTATGTCATGAGTGATGTCAAATGTATCTAGATCTTTCCATGGTAGGTGAAATGAGTTATCTTTGACAGAATACTCCTTTTCGGAGCTGCGTTTGAACAGGATAAATTCCTTATTAGGATTTAGTGTCTTCATAAGAATTGTATATATAGAAGTCTAGTTTTATGTCGTTCAAGAATCAACCAATTTGGATAAACCTACAGTAAGATATGATTTTTCTTCTATAAACACTTCTTTCCGTCACAGCATTCTGTCTTACAATAATTAATTTATTTGACCTACTTAACCTCCGAAACTTAAAATATGGACTTCACAAGAGTTGTAGGTAACGATATCTTGGTTACTCAGAAATTTCAATCACCCAATTTGGATATTCCTATGAAAGGTTATGCCCAAAATACAGAGGCTGTATCATATTTAGGCGAAAATTGAAACATCGTATACAACGTTTTTAGGGGATGTTACATTATCTCCCCCTTGGGAACATTCGTCCTCGAATGAGGAAAGACTTATCTTGAGTAGAGTAGAGTGTAAACCAATAACCTATTATTAATGCAATTGTGTAATTTAAAACATCGTTTAAAACATATTTTATAATTTTGCAAGCATATGACAAGAAACGTTGAGATGCAAAGATTTCAAGTAATTGAGCAAGGACAACTTAATACCTTAGGTTTGGGTAGAGGGGAAAAGATGAGGGTATCTCTTAATCATATCCGCTTCCACTTCCCATGTTGCACTTTCTATTTGTTGATTCCTCCAAAGGACTTTAACAGATGCAACTTCTTTGTTCCTCAATCTCTTAACTTGCCGATCCAAAATTTCCACTGGAACTTCTTCATAGGTCAAGTTTTCTTCAATAGTCACTACTCCCATAGGTACAATGGAACTAGGATCACCCACACTTTTTTTCAACATAGAAACGTGAAACACCGGATGAACTATGGCCATTTCCAAAGGTAATTCCAACTCATATGCAACCTTACCAACACGTCTCACAATTCTATAAGGCCCTACATACCTAGGGCTCAATTTCCCTTTCTTACCAAATCGAACCACACCTTTCATGGGTGAAACCTTCAGATACACCCAATCATCCACATTAAACTCAAGATCCCTTCTTCTAGTGTCAGAATAGGACTTTTGACGACTTTGAGCCGTCTTCAACCTTTCTCTAATGATCTTCACCTTCTCTAAAGCATCAAGTACCAAATTGGGGCCCAACAAGGTCATCTCACCTACTTCGAACCAACCAACCGGTGATCTACATCATCTCCCATACAAAGCCTCAAACGGCGCCATCTCAATACTTGAGTGGTAACTATTATTATAGTTAAACTCGATGAGAGGTAGATGATCATCCCAATTCCCTTTAAACTCCAACACACAAGCCCTTAACATATCCTCTAGTGTTTGAATCGTCTTTTCGGCTTGCCCATCCATTTGAGAATGGAATGCTGTGCTCAACTTTACCTTAGTACCGAGGCCTTTTTGAAATGATCTCCAGAAGTGAGAAGTGAATTGGGTACCATGATCCAAAATAATGGATAATGGCACACCATGCAACCTCACCAACTCCCGAATATACAACTTGGCATAGTCTTCGGCACTATAGGAAGTTTTAACCGGTAGGAAGTGAGATGACTTAGTCAATCTATCAACAATTACCTAAATCGAGTCATGACGCTTCCGGGTATGAGGCAAACCCACTACAAAATCCATATTCATATCTTCCCACTTCCAAGTTGGGATTTCAATGTCTTGGGCTAGGCTACCCGGCCTTTGATGTTCGGCCTTCACTTGTTGGCAATTCGTACATTCGGACACAAACCTTGCTATGTCCTTCTTCATGCCACCCTACCAATACACCTCCTTTAAGTCTCGGTACATTTTCGTTGAATCAGGATGAATGGAGTATGTAGAATTATGAGCCTCCATCATGATCAAACTCCTTAGGCCATCAACATTTGGAACACATATTCGACCTTGATAGTATAGTACCCCATCTCCCCCTTGGGAAAAGACCTCTATCTTTTTTTCCTTTACCAACTTCTTTAACTCGATAAACTTTGGGTCAAGATCTTGCTTGGATTTAACATCCACCACCAAAGAGGATTCAGACCTATTTTGAACAACCATACCCCCATTATTAGTACCACACAACTTCACTCCTAATCTAGCCAATCGGTGAACATCTTTCACCAACTCCCTCTTAATTTCATCCACATGGGCCACACTCCCCATAGACACTCTACTAAGTGCATCAGCAACCACATTAGCTTTATCCGGATGATAGTGCACACTCATGTCATAGTCCTTAAGGAGTTCTAGCCACCTCCTTTGCCTTAGATTAAGGTACTTTTGGGTGAACACATATTGAAGACTCTTATGATCAGTATACACATCTACATGCACCCCATAGAGGTAATGCCTCCAAATCTTCAGAGCAAAAACAACGGCCGCCAATTCAAGGTCATGGGTAGGGTAGTTACACTCATGCACCTTTAATTGCCTAGAAGCATAGGCTATGACCTTGCCGTTTTGCATTAAGACACAACCTAAACCAATCTTTGAAGCATCACAATAAATTACAAACCCCTCTAATCCTTCTGGGAGAGTCAAAATAGGAGCAGAGGTAAGTCGATCTTTTAAGGTCTGGAAACTCTTCTCACACTCATCTGTCCATATGAATTTGGATTTCTTTTGGGTCAATTTTTTCATAGGAGATGAGATGGAAGAAAAGACTTTGACGAACCTTCTATAGTACCCGGCTAGACCTAAGAAGCTCCTAATGTCTGAAGGAGATAATGGTCTAGGCCAATTTTTGACTTCCTCTATTTTCTTAGGATCAAGCTTGATCCCATCACTGGACACTATGTGACCAAGAAATGCTACCTCCTTTAACCAAAATTCACACTTACTAAATTTTGCAAATAATTATCTATCCTCAAAGTTTGAAGCACAACTCTTAAGTGATTTTTATGTTCTTTCTCACCCCGAGAGTAAATCAAAATATCATCAATGAAAACCACCACAAAAGTATCAAGGTAAGGTTTGAACACCCTATTCATCAAGTCCATGAACACTGCCGGTGCATTCGTTAACCCAAAACTCATCACCACAAACTCATAGTGACCATACCTTGTTCAGAAGGCCATTTTAGGAATGTCACATTCCCTCACCCGTAGTTGGTGATAGCCAGACCGAAGGTCGATCTTGGAGAAGTGACTTGCCCCTTGCAATTGATCAAACAAGTCATCTATTCTAGGGAGTGGGTACTTGTTCTTAATGGTCATCTTATTTAATTGACGGTAGTCTATGCACATTCAAAGCGATCCATCCTTCTTTCTCACAAATAACACAAGAGCACCCCATGGCGAAATACTTGGTCTTATGAACCCCTTCTCTAACAAGTCCTTTAACTGTTCCTTCAACTATTTTAATTCTGCCGGGGCCATACGGTATGGAGGAATAGATATAGGTTGGGTATTAGGGAGAAGATCGATACCAAAATCAACTTCCCTTTCGGGAGGGACACCAGGAAGGTCTTCGGGAAAGACATCGGGGAATTCATTGACTATAGGAACCGACTCAAGAGGAGGACTTTTAGAGTTGACATATCTAACCCTCACAATATGGTAAATACATCCCTTAGAAATCATTTTGCGGGCCTTAAGATAAGAAATAAACTGCCCTTGACCACCGAATCATGACCCTGCCATTCAATAACAGGCTCATTTGGAAATTGGAATTTGACTCGATGATTCCTACAATTTATGGAAGCATAAGATGCATGTAACCAATCCATCCCAAGAATGACATCGAAATCTATCATGTCAAGCTCAATGAGATCACAAGGAATAACTTTATGCAAGATAGACACAGGGCAACCCCTATAGACCTTTCTAGCAATAACTGACTCACTAACGGGTGTAGACACCAAATAGGGCTCTAATAACATTTCAAGTAAAACATCAAATCTATTAGCAAGGAATGGAGTAACAAAAGATAAATTTGTACCCAGATCTAATAGTGCATACACATCAAAAGAAAAGACCTTTAACATACCGATAATGACATTGGGTGCATCCTCAACCTCTTGTCTCCCATGCAAGGCGTAAAAGCGGTTGGTGCGTTGGACACCTCCTTGGACTTGTTGACCATGATCAATTTGGCCTTGAGTCCTACCACTACCATCTCTACAATCCTTAGCATGGTGGCCCAGCTTGCCACACTTAAAGCATGCATTGGAGCCAGCTAAGCATTCCCCTTTGTGAGTCCTTCCACACTTCTTGCAAGCAGGGAAAGTTTGAGTAGCAACATTCTCTCTTGGAATCATTGGTTTACCACTCTTGTCCTTGTTGAACCTTGGAGGAGGAGTATTGGTGGAACCTTGTCCCATAAATTGTTGCCCACCTTGGCCTTTGCCATTGTTACCATAATCGGACCTTTGAGGGTTAAACCCTCCACCATCCACTCTAGCCTTTTTGAACCCCCTTGATCTCTCTCTAAGCTTCTCTTCTTCAATTTGTTCTGCGTAAGTCATTAACCGAGAGATATCCATCTCCTTGACCAATATGACCATTTTGCATTCCTTGGACACCAAGCTTGACACACCGGAAATAAACTTGCTCATCCTAGCTCTTGGGTCAGAGACCATGAAGGTAGCATAGTTGGACAACTTAGTGAATTTGAGAGCATACTCCCTCACGCTCATACTCCCTCACGCTCATACTCCCTTGACGGAGGTTGATGAACTCTTGAATTTTGGCCTCCCTTAGCTCTAATGGGAATAAGCAGTCTAGGAAGGTACCTTTGAACTCTTCCCATCCTATCGACCCTATTTCTTCATCCCTCTTAACAACCCATTGTTCATACCACATTCGAGCCACACCTTTAAGTTGATAGGCTACTAGCTCGGCCTTCTCATTTGGTGGCATACCCATGATAGCCACAATCCGATACACCTCATTTATGAACTTCATAGGGTCCTTATCTAGTTTAGAACCATTAAACTCGGGTGAATTCATCCTTTGGAAATCTCGAATCCTAGAGGCTGGATTTTGCATTTGGAGAGGAAGAACACCTAGATTCCCTTGGTTAGCTACGACTTGGGCTAACAAAGTAATAACATTGCAAAACTCGGCATGGGTTACCCCGTCCTCATGATGTTGGGCATTAGGAATTGGAGGAGTTTGGTCCTCATCGTCAACCCTTGCTCTTCGAGGTGGTCTTCCACGAGTCATTATCTAGAGAACACAAAATGGGTCGTTGGTTAAAGGAAAGCTTAGGACACTCTAAGGCACGACATGAATTTGAAAGAAGTGAAAATTTTCCTAAACACCTCATAGTCTCTTATTCATAATTGTGGCGCGCTTTACAACCATGAACAAGAACCTATTCGACGCGGTATGTTGGACTTCCAAGGATCATTCAAAACCTCAGGCTCTGATACCAAGTTTGTCACGACCCAAGCCTAGGGCCTAGATGTGACATGACGAATGAGGAACCCGAAAGTACCTCAATCAAGCCTCTTAGCATTCTTTTAGCCTTTCATAGGTAATGATGATAAATAAATAAGCGGAAATCATAATAGTAAATCTTCAACTTACATATGTCCAACAATACCTTTAACTATTAGATTTAATGGGGCTAAGACAAGTCCCTAGCTCACCCTTAATTATAATAGAAAAAATGTCATAGTAAAATATCTTAACATATCATAAGCTAGAAAGATAAATGAGTATTGTTCCCGGAACATGGGAACTCACCAAAAGTAGTCTTCAATGGAATATCAACTAGCCACGTGGAGGAGAACGAGGAGGAGCACTGATCCCTACATGGTGATATCATGTAGCCAAAAGAGTATGCGTTAGTACTTTGAATGTACTAAGTATATAAGGATACATGAACATTGAGGAAAACATTAAAACATTTATGTAATATGGAACATAATTTAATGTATGCATAATAAATCATATATATATCCTTTAAAACATTCATTTTATGGGAAATTAACCATAACCGACATTTAAGACCATGCGAACTATTACATGGAATCCAACATAACCCCCTACGTTGGCCGGGGAGACTACTTACCGGGTAGAACTCCGTCAACTTCATTCATTTCTTTAACTTTAACTTTAAGGGATATTTATGGATCCATTAGCCTAAGCCTACAAGGGCTCCTATGTTGGCACATAGTTAATGAGACAAGGGGTTGCTACTAGGATTCCCTTACCGAATCCCACCTCAATGCCTCATTCGGTGCTAAGTCAATCCTACGGAATAGTTTAATACTTCAAAATATTCATAGCATATAACTTGAGAATTCAAACATCATGTTTGGTAGAATAGCTCATTAAAATATTTGATAATTCAAATATGCAAGAATTGTCCTTATTGCACAAAGAATCCATCAGTCATATCATTTCATCATTCTTTCATTTCATAAGACTCCTTTTTTGATCATAGATATTGCTTTCATAAATATTTATTTGGAGTCAAAGCTTTCAAGTCAAACTTTATTAAAAAACATAGTAAAACTAGGTGGGTTCAAATCACTTCAACTTGCAAATATGTATGTAAATAAATATTCATAAATACTTTGAAATCCATTAATTAAAAATCATGCTTTAAACAACCCACCATGAATTTCAAGAGCCTTTAAATAGATAAATAGAGGAATTACTTGTAAACCATCAATTCATAAATATGAAATTATGTTGCATCAAAATAGAGTAATAATCATTAGTTTAACCATGATTCATACTATTAAGTAAAAATAAGAATTTAGCATAAGAAAATATTACTTGAAATCAAGATATTTAATTGAAAGAGTTTTTGGACTACATAGATGAAAGAACCCATGGATAAATACACACATAACTTAGAGTAGAGCTTAAAGAAAATAAATATAATTTATCATATAATCAAAATAATTTAGACATGAGAGTGGAAGGAATAATCTCATTAAAGCCTTACATACCTGGAATCCGAAGCTTTAGTCGGAACCGAAAGACTTAATGAACATTCTTGAGTCCTAACTTTTCTCCCCGCCGGAATGTTTTGTGTACTACCCGGAGTATATGAATCACCGAAATAGTATTTCTTCACTACTAAGAACTAAAACTATATTTAAGAATGTGTAAAGAAGTGTATAGAGAGAAGACTTGCTTGAGAAAGCTTGATGAATAAAATGAGGAAATAAGGTGGGTATTTATACGTGGGAAAGAGAGACCTAACAATAAATAAAATAATTATAAAGAAAAATCTGAATATTTAATGGAATATATTGATGTCATGGATGATGTTAAATGGAGGACAATTTATGTCATGAGTGATGTCAAATGTATCTAGATCTTTCCATGATAGGTGAAATGAGTTATCTTTGACAGAATACTCCTTTTTGGAGCTGCATTTGAACAGGATAAATTCCTTATTAGGATTTGGTGTCTGCATAAGAATTGTAGATATAGAAGTCTAGTTTTATGTCGTTCAAGAATCAACCAATTTGGATAATCCTACAGTAAGATATGATCTTTCTTCTATAAACACTCCTTTCCGTCACAGCATTCTGTCTTACAATAATTAATTTATTTGACCTACTTAACCTATGAAACTTAAAATATGGCCTTCACAAAAGTTGTAGGTAAAGATCTTGTGGTTACTCAGAAATTTGAATCACCCAATTTGGATATTCCTATGAAATGTTATGCCTAAAATACCGAGGCTATATCATATTTAGGCGAAAATTGAAACATCGTATACAACGTTTTTAGGGGATGTTACATAGGGGTAGGCCGAAGAAATATTGGGGAGAGGTGATTAGACAAGACATGACGCAGTTACATCTTACCGAGGACATGACCTTAGATAGGAGGGTGTGGAAGACTCATATTAGGGTAGAAGGCTAGTACATAGTCTCGTTATTCTTCTCTATTAGTAGGCGCATTTGCGCACTATAATTTCTTTTGTGGAGGACTCAGATTAGGATAAAAGGCTAGGTGACTTATCCTTACACCATTGTAGTTGTAGTTCTGCTCATTGTTTTTTGCCATTTGATTTCTGCATTGTATTGCTGTTATAGGTGTGGGGCCGTTGTACTTTGATTATCTTATTTATTTATTTATTTATTTATAGTAATTAATGCCTCTTTCTTTCCGTACTATTCTACCATGACTTTCTCACTTTTGATATTTCTTGTTTTCATTTTGTTTTCGATATGCTTGTCCCTATCTGGCCTTTTATCTTGTTTTCCTCTCTTGAGCCGAGGGTCTTTCGGAAACAACCGCCCTACCTTTCAAGGTGGGGGTAGGTTTGCGTACACTCTACCCTCTCCAGACCCCACATAGTGGGATTATACTGAATTTGTTGTTGTTGTATATATTGATATTTGTTATATTGAGTTAGATTTTCCTGTTACTTATTCGTTATTCTGCAGCAAAAAAGAAAAAAGGTTCTTTTATACATACTATTTAGGAAGTAATATGGTGTTTCTACTACTAGAAAAGACATCAATATCTTTCTTCTTCTGCTTCTTCTTTTGGTGCACAATATAGAAAGCTTTTATTCTCTTCTTTCATCTTATTTATTTGAACTTTTTACCAATCTCTTTTTTACACCCCATCGTAATATACTTTGATATTCTTATTTCCTTGTTCTCTTTTCATACCCTTTGCCCCTTTTGAGTTTGGTAGATGTTCATTATTCGATCTTTGAGTCTCCGAGAAGCCAAAGTTAAGATACTTTGAGGTTCAAGAATTTATTGTCGGAATTCTTCGTAGAATTCACCCAAAATCATAAGTAGATCATTATACAGAGATATTAATTTATAAGGATAATGGCTATTAAGCTAGTTGTGAAGGTTGAGAGGGTGAATGATAGGATGATAACTATTAAGTTTACAACAAAGAGGCAAATGCAGAACGCACCATCAAAAGTATTTTGTGTAGCCTTGGGTCTATGGGAATCCGAGCTGAGAAGCGTAACGTCACAAAATGACTCGAATAGCAAATTGCTCGTAATCGATTCTAGAGTCAACACGTAGAATCTTCCACTTTCCGAATATAATGAGTTTGGTATTTAGAAAATGAGGGACTATTTATATAGGGGAAATCGTGCCTAGTAATTAAAGAGAAACAACCCTCGGTAAGACAAGAGAAGCCTCGACACCTATTTGAGTGAAACTGTTTTGTGGCCGGTGTCCAAGAGAGATTTTACTCGAGGAAGATCGCCTTACAACTAGACACGTTCATAATGACCCTCGAGAGCTCAACAATCAATCTCGAGTCGCACGTCCACCTGTTCCAATCATCTTCAGGAGAGGCATCATAACATAGGCACATGCTACATAATAACCTTTTCATTATCAAATGTGTCATCGTTTCACATTAAGACGACAATTTCTTTTTCCGTCCTATAAAAGAAGGTTGTGAAGAAAATATCAGAAAAATTCCAAGCAACATCATATTCTTTCTTTTGTTCTTCTTCCATTAGAATTCCTATGGAAGAAGCCTTGAACCCTTAATTCCCTCGCTTGTACTATTCCTTTTCTTTTAGAAGATTGCATTTTTTGTATTAAATTGCCACCTTGGTGTATTAGTCTAAATAAAATCAACTTGATCGACTTTTAACCTATTTGGTTTTAATCACTTTTAGAGATATTATTATTGATCAAAATGACGCTTTTTCTATAAAAAGATGTTATAACTTGAATTGTGACCTCTTAGCTACCGAATTATTCTTTTGAGATGTTTTCATCCTCCTTCATTGAAATTATTTTACCTTAATTAATCAAATTAAATCAATAGTCATTGCTTAGAACCACCCTTGGTGCGATACCATAAATTCATTCATGCGCATGTATTATATAAAATATAATTAATCTACTTTTAACATACTTGTTCAAATAATAGATTCTACTATTACTTATTCGTTATTCTTCAGCTAAAAAAGAAAAAAAGGGTTCTTTTATACATACTATTTAGGAAGTAATATGGTGTTTCTACTACTAGACTAGAAAAGACACCGATATCTTTTTTTTTTTGGTACACAATATAGAAAGCTTTTATTCTCTTCTTTCGTCTTATTTATTTGAACTCTCTACCAATCTCTTTTTCACACCTCATCATAATATACTTTGATATTCTTATTTCCTTTTTCTCTTTTCATAACCTTTGCCCCTTTTGATTTTGATAGATATTCGTTATTCGATCTTTGAGTCTCCGAGAAGCCAAAGTTAAGACACATTGAGGTTCAAGAATTTATAACATAGTTGGGCTATTTAAAGAAAACCGACAAATCGTATTAAATCGATAAATAGAATCAAAATCGAGAAAAAAATGATTTATGATTTGATGTTTACAAGAAATCAATCATAATTGATTTGATTTTAACTATAAAAAAACTAATTAATAGAAACCATACCAAACTAACAATATATTTATACACATATTATAAATATTTTCTACTTTGAAATGTTCATATTTATATTTTTTTAAATATTATTTCAAATTTGAACTTACAATTTGTGATGTTACAAAAAAACAATTATGAAATTATAGCTCATAAACATCTAGTAACTCAAATAAAAGTTCAAATCAAATCATGTTCATTTTCATTATATCTTATAGTATTTGTTTTATGGTTGTTTTGGTTGGTGGTGACACTATGTTTTAGCATCATTATCATGTATCTTACTAGGAAAAAAAATGAAGCATTAAATAAGCAGCTTATAAGATGAAAGCAGTGTATAAGCTCCCAAAAAAAAGTTGGGGTAGGCCAACTTATCTTTAGATAAGCTAAGCCAAATAGACCTAGAGCCCGTTTGGATGGACTTAAAAAAAGTAACTTTTATGTATGAAGTGTTTTTAGAACTTTAAAGTGCTGAAAGTTATTTTTATAAATAAGCAGTTGAGTGTTTGGATAAAAGTGCTTAAATGAGGAAAATGATGTGAATTTTAGGGTTAAAAGAATAAAAAGGGTAGTTTGGGAATTTAGTTAAAATATAAGGGATGTAAAAGTAATTTCAATGGTCAAAGAAAATGACTTTAAGCACTTAAAAAAAAAAGTGAGGAATCCTAACTTTTCATTTTTGACTGACTTTAAGAACTTTCTGGCTTAAAGTTAGCATTAGGCAAACACGTCCAAAAGCTGAAAAGGGGCTTTAAGTTGGTTTTGACCAACTTAAAGCCAATCCAAACGGGCTCCTAATTATCTTTTTGGGCTTAGTTTAAGCACAAAATGGATTTAAGTTGACCAGTTAAACATTTAAAAAAGCTGAAAACAGATTATCAACAACTTATAAGTCAATCCAAACGGACTCTTAGTTACATATTTTGTGTCGTAGAGCACTTACCAGAGAAAACCCCCCAAAAACTCAAACCAAAATCGAAAAAATTGAGATCAAAAATCTACTTTTGTTAGTGTGATTTGATTTATAGATTTTAAAAATTGATATAATTAATTTGGTTTGGAAAATGAAAAAATCGAACCAAATCAATGTATATACACCTATTTTCTACAATAAATATGAAAATGGCACTTAATTAAATAATGAGGCCATATCCATACTCCTTAGAAAACTTAAACAATAAATCTAACTCAAAATAATGAAGACACATCCACACTCCTTAAAAATTTTAAACAAGAAATCTAAATCAAAATAGTTTCTTAAAAATAGAAAATTCGAGAATTGGATGCTCACTTTATGTGTTAATTAACTATCTTTTGATTTATGGGGATGTGTCTGAGTTACGTGTAATAAAATCTTTACCAAAATCATTGGTGTAAGGATTAGATCTATTAAAAATATTGTGAATATCGACCTCAAAATTATCGACCTTCAATAAAAGTCGATAATAATTTCCAACTTTCAGAAGTCGGTATGATTTAAAAATAAATAAATAAGAAAATCAACTTCTGAAAGACGATTTTAATGCCCTAAAATGCAGGCCACGTACCAACTTTGGAGGTGGGATATTTTCCCAAAAATATTAAATACAAGAAAAACCGATCTCTTGTAGTCGGTATTGAATTAATAAATACTACTATTTCATTTAATCTCAATTAAATATAAAAAAACAAAACTGTTACCTATATAAATTTTAATTAAACCGTCCTCTGGGGGACGGTTACTTATTAAATAAAAATAAAAAAAATTAAAATGCCGATTTACGGAAGTCGATCAAATTAAATTTTATGTTATTAAATTAATTTCATTAAAATATTTATATTGTGACTATGAGAAGTCAATATTTTTATTTTTATTTTTTAAAACCGACTTCCAGTGGTCGGTAATAGTTAAAAATAAAACTTAGTCTTATCAAAATTTAAAATACAGAAAACTAATAAAAAAATATTTTCAATTAAATTTAAATAAATTGTCCTCTAAAAGGCAGTTTTATGTAAAATAAAAATAGAGTAATATAATATACCGAAATCTGAAAGTCGATATTATTCAAATTAACGTGATAAATTTTATTATATTAAAATTTAATGTGATACCGACCTTCAGAGGTTGGTATATTTTATATTATTTAATTATTTTTAATAAAATCGACATTCGGGGTAAGTTTTTTAAAAATATTTCTATTAATCATTATTTTCCTATTATATTGTTTGTCGAACCTTCATTTTCTATCAATAATACATCGAACACTTGTCTCATTTGATGATATATGTTAAGTTCTATCAAGGTTTGTATGTCCGAACTAAAATGGATCTTTTGTGTAGTCGTAGGCAAAATGTGTATGGAATACGTTGATTGTACGAGCTTATACATACACGTCAAGTAGTGTAATAAATGAAGTCCTATATATTCATGGCCCGGGTATGAATTACGTTATTAATTAAAGAAATACCAATCAATTCAGGTATTAAATATGTTGATATTATGAGATAATACATATCTATTACTATATTTGGGGATTTATATGTTAAATTTATATTAATAAACCTTAGCTGATCGAGAAATTTAAATTTATATAAGTAAGAGGTAATAAATATAATATATAAAATCTTAATTAATAAAATCGACCTCAAGAGGTCGGTATATATTAAAATAATTGATAAATATCGACTTCAAAAGGCCGGTATAGTTAAATTATTATTTTATTTAAATAATATCGACTTCTCGATGTCAGTATTTATTAAATATTTTGTGATACCCTAAAAATTACAAATATACCCCTAGAGGATAGCGAGCTCGCATAACGTATCATCCCTAACCTTTTTTGCGAATTCGAGGTCGGAATATCGATTAGGGGGAAGAATCATGTGGGGAAGTGGTCTTGATTGAATTATAGGCAATCCGGGTCTAAAGATAATTTTTTGGGGCAAAAATTGCATTTCTAGAAGGGTGCGCAACCAGTCCGCGTTGCGGACTTGCTCCTCCATAGTGCAATTTTAACTTAAATCTGACCAAAAACCAAATTGGCCAGAAATCCCACTTCAAGAATACGTTTTATGAGTTACTCAAACAACGTATTCACTGAATGCATTTTTTGTGTATTTTGTTCGTACGTTTTTCAGTTTCAGTGAGGGGTATTCCAATATTTTCTCCACCTTTCCCAAACTTAACACAAGCCATTTTGGGACTAAATTTAACCCTTTATCAGTACCCAAAGGGATTTTCTTCTCCTTCACCCTTAGAAATGTTTGAGAGCGAGGAGTAGAGTAGAGGAGAAGAGCTAGGGTTCTTGAATTTCAAACGAGGTCTTCAATTTTTGAGTAGATAATCTTCATTCTAGGTATGTAAGGCTATTCATAGCATTGGATTGAGTTCGTCCACATGCCCTACATCTAAATTCTATCGTTAAAGAGTTGAGTTGAGTTTTAGTTCGAATGAGTAATTTCTTCGTTCATTGAGTTCTATATAATTATGCATCGAGATTATTATTGATACCACACCTTGAATTCTTGAGATTGTTGTTCATGGTTTCATTCACATGAACCCTAGTTTAGTTGATGATCATTATATTAACATATATTTATTTTGAGTTGATGAGAATGGCTTTCATGCATTAAACAAAGTGTGATTTAAACTAAGTCTATGCATATTTATTGAGTTTTGAAAGATCATGAGCATTGAGCTTATATGGGTTTGAGAAGTCTCTTAATTATTATTTTGAGCATGAGTTTGATAAGTCTCTTATTATTTTGAGCATGATTTGAGAAATCTCTTAATTATTATTTTGAGTATTTTGAGTATAAACGGGTAGAGTATTATTATATTAAAATATCTATTTTGAGATTGAGTTTAAAAGTTAAGATATATTGTTATTTTAAATGCATTCATTGAGTTGAGATTATACCTATTTTAAAGAGAAGAGATGAGTTGATATGAGATAAGTTTTGAGCTAAGTCCAAAAGAGTCTAAATTAGTTAATTGGGTAAATATACTTATTTGAGTTATGAGCATAATAAGCCATATTTTGGGAGTAGTTTTGAGCATCGATTTGGGTAAGAGTATAGAATAATTCGAACCCCATAAACTATAGCCAGCGTAAGATAGGATCGTACCATTCATTCGGGCGACTCCTCATTGTCCCAAAAGAGGACTTTTATTGAATCCAGAGATGAGTTTGCATCTCTTACCCTGGAAAAGTATTGGAGGGTTGTGGAAACGACAACAGTTTGTGGTATCATCATTAGCTAATAAGTGATGGTTGTCGATTAGAGAAACTCCCCAAGAACTAAAGTATTATATTTACTTATTCATATATTTTAAAGAAGTCTTTTACACATATTGCATGCTTTATTGAGTTGAGCTATTTTCGGAGTTGATTCCTATGAATTGAGTTTAGTTGAGTATCTTTGAGTAAGTTTTCTTTCAGCTATTTTACATATCGTACTTTCCATGTACTAATGCCATTTGGTACTGCATCATTTTATGATGCAGACACAGGTGACAGAGGTCCTCAATAGGCATACTGTTGAAGATCAAAATTCCATCCAATTTTGGTAAGACCTCTTTACATTTAGAGACGCTCTTGAGTCTTTAACTTTCAGTCTTTATTTACCAGTTTGAGGTAGCTGTGGGCCTATCCGGTATATATTTCAAAGTCAATTTTAGAGGCTTCATAGACTAGTCACAGACAAAGTTTATTCAGTTATATTTAGAGTTCATGGTTTCAAAATATTGAGTTATATTCTATATATATTTCAGTATTGAGATTTTATTTTGAGAAGTTAAGTTTGTATATACTATTTGCGCCCATCTGAAACCTTTTCATGAGTTAAGTCTTTCGCTAAATGATTTAGCCAGGCCAAGTATTTCGCTTGGGACCAATAATGACCTCTGAGTGCCGGCCACGCCTAGAGTGTAGGCTCAGGACGTGAAAAATTTGGTATTATGGCACAAGGTTCAAGTGTCCTAGGATGTCTATAAAGCCTCTGCAATGAACCTGTATAACCACCCCAGCTCACCAGTCTTTGCTGTGACCCCTAGTAACTCTGACCTGTACTATAGGACCCACGAGGTGTCTGACCATTCATAAAAGCCGACATAGATGCATGAACTGGTCCTCTATGCTGGAAAGAACCACCTCGTCTAAGGGCCCTCTACCTCCAGATGAGGTACCCGAAAACTGACCAGAAACATGGGCTCTCTTGGGGTCCCCGAACTTCTCTCTCTCTATCAACTCTGCCTCCTTGGTGGCACCTACGATGGATTGGAAGGAAACACCCTCATGGGCGGGTTGAAAAACTGCTATACGAATGGAATAGTTCAATCCTCGGACAAATCTGCAAATCCACTCTGTCTCATCAGGAAGTATAGACATGGAATGTTTGGACAACTGGTAGAAACGAGTCTCATACTCAGCAACTGTAAGACCCTTCTGCCTCAAACTCTCGATCTATAATCGACTCTCTTCCCTCACACTCCAGGGGATGAAACGGTCATAAAAGGTACTAACAAACTCATCCCAAGTCACCTGATGTGACCCAACTGGCCTAGAACTCAGATACACTCTCCACCACTCTTTGGATGGCCCACATAACTGGAGTGTAGTACAACGAACTCCGTGAGTCTCAGCTAATCCCACTGTCTCCAGCAACTCTCGGCACATGGTCAAAAACTCATGTGCATCCTCAGTCTTCCCATCTTAAAACTGCGGTGGGTCCATTTTTTGAAACCTCTCATATCGGTGTTGCTCTTCATCAGTCAACATGACTACAGGTGTACCCTGGCCTCCCCATACCTGTACTCTACCCTTATTAGCTCTAGGGTTCATATGACCCTGAACAATTGGAATCTGATGCTGCCTTGGGGTATGAGCCCTTGGTCTAGTCTGAGAACCATCGGGTGTACCTATCGCCCCCATACTCTGATTAAATCCTTCGAGTGCATCCAATACTCGCATCAAAGTGGCATGATGCAATGGTGCAGTAGCAAGTTTTTGAGGGACCTGTTCCTTTCTAGCATCAATATGTGGCTCAGAAGAAGCCTCTCTAGAATGACCTCTAGTTGGTGCCGCCCCTCGGGCATGACCTCTACCTGTCACCACTCCACGACCACAGTATCTAGCTCGACCTCTATCTTTACCCCTAGCTGGGGTCCCAACATCAACCTCGGGGAGTGCCTCCCTTCCTCTACTACTAGCCATAGCTCTGGTCCTAGCCATCTGTCAAAAAGGACATGTGACAATTTAGTACCAACACAAGTAACCACGAACGATATAAAATGGAAAAACAAAAGGTGAAATTTCCTAAAAGTCCTCATAGCCTCTCGAAGATAAGTACATACATCTCCATACCTATCCTCAAGACTCTACTTAGACTCGGCTTGTATATACGTGAGACCTATGAGCTTGGAGCTTTGATACCATTTTCACGACCCGAATCTGGGTGTGATGACACTCATCTTAACCCATCGAGACAAGTCATACTAAAACCCAATGAAAAGTAAATGCGAAAGTAAATGAGATAAAGCAAGGTATAACTTAGTCAAAAACAAATAAATAATCTCAAAATCTCCCAAGACTGGTTGTCATGTGTACAAGCTACTAATACATTACCAAAGTATGAAAGAAAATATAGTCACAATGTCTTTGTCTCTAGAATAGGACTAAAACATAATAAAAAAATAAGAGGTGTCCATTAGATGGATGTAACCGTTACTTTAACACTCAAAATAATAGCCTTGGATGTGGTAGGAAATACTAAGAGATCAAGCAGGTCCGGGCACACAACCTACACAAGTGTAGAAGCAAGGGGTGAGTACCAAACAACATGGTACTCAATAAGTGGACAACTAAAACCAAGCAAAGCTCAATAGATACAAGTACTCTTGTCCTCCCAACCAAACCTCCTTAACTACAACCTACATAAAACTAGCCTAACTCTACACTTGTACAATAATAACAATAATACAGTCTAGAAATACTCATCAATAGTCTCATCAAATGAATCATATCAAGTCAAGTTCAACATATACATAGAAATAAAGGGGTAAACACAAATTCACCAATATCATAAAGGTGCAATGCAATGCAATGAAATGATGCATATCCGTTCTATCGGTACACATCCGCTGAATCACAGTTCGGAACCCATGAGGACATTTCTGTTCATGTAACATGCCACAAAGAGTGTGGCCCATCCCCTCAATATACATATCCTGTCATGGAGCGTGTAGCCCGACCCTTTGTGTTTTATAATACTGCCACGAAGCGTGTGGCCCGACCCCTTTATTTCATATCATTTGTAGTCTCAGCACAGTATATCAGAATCAATGCAATCAATTCATCTTAATACCATTCACAATAATATCATGGTATTAGTAATAATTTTTACATCTCATATCAATATAGATATTTTACATGTCCAAAATAAGGCAATAATCTCATCACATCGATCACACCAATACACTTCATTAAATTGTTATTTTATACCCCTCATCTCTATTTTTAAGGTCAATCATACAATCAATAACCCAGTCCAATTCTCATTACTCCCAAGTGCACATAATAAGGAAATAAAAGCATCTACAAGCTTAAACTAATGTTTAGAAATTTACTTGCCTCAAATAATCAAACAATCACTATGGAACTTGAGCCTTCCCTTTTCGTTGGGCTTCCAAATAAATGTAATCTATTCAAATAAATAATCACCATAAGATTTTGAGATTAACAACACCTAATTCTATAGTCAATTTCCCTAGATCTTGATGCCAATTAATTTATCAAGACTAGGGTTAAGTCTCTCTTTCTCTAAATACATAAATTTAATGGCATTCATATAATATAATATACCTAATATTTATTCACATATCACAATACACTTGTTATTTAATTATATATACTAATTTTATCAAAACCTGAATCATAATGTGTTAACTATAAGAAAACCTCAAACTGAGAATTCCTATACAGAATTCTTTGTATACCTATTTTATCACAGTTATAACCTTCCTTCCAATGGTTGATCTACCATTATCCATCATTGTCCATGATTGCTTTATGATTGCCAACTAATCCTTATCAATCATGACCAATAGAAACAAACGTGTTTATAAATTTGTAAACAACCAATCTGTCAACAATTGAAATCTAATTCCTCCCCCAATATATAATAACAGTTTATAATTCTACATCTTAGAATCACTATAGAATTAAAGAGCCATATAATATCAAATTTTATCTGAAATGGTAATGCTTTCTTTTCACCATCGAGTCACTTCTATTTTGCGAATTAGGGTGGAGGTTACGATTACTTCATATAAATGATAAAAATAACATTTGAACTATTAACTTATTTTAATATATATGGTATAGGGTATTAAATAAATTAACACTTTAGCCCACCCATTAAATTAATTATTTAAAACCACCTATTAACTAATTAACCGAAGTTACGAAAAAGTTCAAATTTTTTAACTAAATATATGGAAAGGGTCTTTTATGAAAGTAGGAGGACTCGTTCTTGAAATGACCTAGCGGTCCATTATAGTTAAGTTGTCATTATGTTAGTCAAGAAAAAGTATAGGTTAAACGGAAGGGAGGAGTAGTCATGAGTTGATAGGTCTAAGCTAGGCTTATGATTTTTTTGGTGAGGTGTCGTGATATTTATAGAGTTATGAGCTTGATTACGTTAGGTGGTATATATATGGGTAAATAGTACTTAGGTTGTGAAAGGAGATATGGTGATAGGTTGTAATTAGACAGACTTTGAGATAAGGATCGATTACTTTTCATGAGTTTTTAAGTGGTCTAATATTTCTCAATTTTATCTAGTAGATGTAAGTCAGCGTAGTATGCAAGGAGTGTAAGGATGTGTATGTTTAGTACTAGTCACTAACCTTGAATTTTAGAAGAGCATTGTGAAAAGGGGATAGCACTATGAGAGCGATAGTGTTAGTTTTGGGATTTGCTCTAGTAGGCGTGGCCTAGCGTATATGAGAAATAAAGATACGGACTTGTAAGAAGTGTGATGCTATAAGTGTGGTGTATATGACTCTAAGATGAAAATTGTGAATTGTGATTAAGTTATTAGGTAAAAACAAGCTTAAGATGTGTATCCTAGAGAGTATATAGTTGTATGAGGCTATAAGTTTATGATTTTCTATTGGTTCCTAGTTAGTATCTGTTAGTTGCCAATGAGGAGAAGGTTAAGGTAAGAGTTATATATTATATAGTATCCATAAGAATTGGGTCGAAGGGGTTAGATATAGGTGATGATGAGTCTCCTGTTATAGTTCACGTTTCCTTCAAATAAGTTAGGAATATGTGAACTTAGAGGATGGGTGTTAGCTGACTACAGAGAAGAGGTTAGATCATAAGAGTTAGAGAAAGCGGGTACGTGCCCTGATAAGAGAAACAAGTATAAAAAGATGCCTATAAAAATAGAAGGAAGTTAAGAGAAGTACCTTAGATAAAAGCCTTAATAGCAGTTTTGTATCTTCGAGTATAGTATAATTGGAGAGTTTAAGTGTTCTTATGGTTAGTAATATCCCGTCCATGTGGAGTGTTGCACTTATAGCTTAGTAAAGAGAATCGGTCCGCAGATTCAGGATAGTGACCTTCAAGCTAAGGGGGAGATGATGAGGTAATAAACTAAAGTGGGTCTTGAGTTTTAAGAAGTAATGAGTTGACTAGGATGAGACATCAGTTCTTTTCCATCTCGTACATAACTTATACTTAAGTTGAAGTAATACCCTACTCCTGTCTTGTGTATGAGTACCATACCCAAGGTCCAGACCCATGCACTTCATGTTGATTCATGTTTATGCTTAGTTCCTAGAGTGAGAAGTGGTAACTTCCTTCAGCGATCCTGATCTTACTCCATGAATCTAAGAATTTCCATCCCTATGATGTATGAGACATTATATATACAATCAAATTTCATGGTATGCTCAATTCCATGAACTCAAGATAGGTCTTAAAGGGTTAGGGAATCCATATTACAACATGAATGTTCTCTAATCAAATTTCTTGAATGAATGTGCTTATGATTTTTCTCTCTAAGCCTTTCAATGGTCCTTCCTTTTAAGTCTTAATAGCGATGTTAATGATTTAGCTGAGTTATGACAGATGATAGAGAGTAGGTGTCCCTTATTGTGATAACTGTGTATGGTTATTCCAATTAAGGTTATAGACATAGAAGAAGAGCGAGATGGAATCTTGTTGTGTGCAATAAATAGGTAAAAGTATGTTGGTGTACCCTTAGGTAGGAGTGATGCAATTGCGGGCGTAAAGATGCTAAGGTAGACATGAAATTTTTTAAGTGATATTGACCTCAAAGAAGCCATGGAGTGGTTAGAATGATAGGCTTGAATGTATGGTTGTCGTTATGTGAGTGATTGCAGTAGGCTATTAATAGCTCCTTGTTAAGGGTTTTAAGTGAGTATATTAGAGTGGTTACAAAACTAGGCTTGAATGTGGTGTGATGGCATGTGGATGAATGCACAGTGCATTGGGCGTTTCTTGATTAAGACTCAAGTTTTATTGGATATGATCATAAGGAGTGGTACTCTTGGAATGAAATCCTCTATAGAGATATAGAACATGAAGCTTGTGGTGTAG